>NW_025933231.1:0-123416 GCF_000764305.2 Hyalella azteca
ACACTGCGGTGAGTGAACTGCACACTCATCACACTGCGGTGTTTTGTATCTTATATTTTATTAGGTTATCGCGAGAAGGCCTGTTCGGCCACCCAAAATTACAAGCTTTTAGAAGGATTGCATTTGAAGTTTGTAAAATCTGTTGACATCGTACCAATTAAACTAAATTATTGGTGTTAACTTGAAACAAAATTATATATCATTCTGTAAACGAAATATCCATAAAATACTGCCGAAACTTATCATCTTTCCCTAGTAATGATCACGATATTGTTAGAATAAAACGTAAAATATCTTCACCGATGATCCATTTTTTTCTTTAAAAAAATACTTACAGGGCAACTTCGTTATTTTGAATGCATCGAAGCATTAATTCAAGAACTATGCGAGACACTTTGGAGGAATCACCAATGTTTAGATAATTATATGCTCGTGAGAGTGAGGCGTGAGGACACTTGTCAGTTCCGCTGAGAGAGTGCCCGGTTATCAAATTGATGCTGCCGCGGTCACGTCACAGTCGCGACATGGTCGGGGAAAAAGTTGCCTCATGCGATGCGCACATGACTCCTGCGATCAAGAATACACGCGCACCTCTTATTATCACGCGCATGTATCATTGATACGCGCAGACACGCGCTGTCAGATTTTCGCCTTGCATCCATTCCCGTGGATGGCCTTGAGCCAATTGTCCTGAAGTGCACAAACTTCCTTGATTATCTGGTAATAATGCTTGCAAAAATGTAGTCTGACTCATAGCGAGACTCAAATTTCAACAATTTGGTCGGGGCTAGCTAGTGAGCAGTGCTCGGTTATAAAATACAAAGTTTGGAAATATATCCTGCAATCTCAATGATATAAAAACTGTGTATAAGATTTAATGTCTTTTAGCTATTTTACATTCTTGCGTCAAGTATTCATGACGCTGAATTGGTACGTATTCGATGGCGTTGGCCCTTGGTGCCGCCGTCACCAACATTACAACAGAAGCATCGGCGGCCCAGCGGAGATGAGGCGCCAGCGTTGTTACATTATTGCCCATGTAGCCGATCTCGATACAACTCAATATTTAACTAGTGACATGTTAACACTTTGAGTACAGCACAACCCACCAGAGCTGCGATATGGCCTAAAAACGGCCAAGCCCGCGGATAAAAAGGCCTATAATTCAAAATATACATGTTAATTTGTAGGTTCCGGTACAAAAATTAAATTTTCATTTCATCCGTACTTATAAAATTTAATAGGGTTGTTCTGCCACCAGAAATTTTTGGCGACAAATGCTCTAGAAAAAAATCTAAATCGTGGAATTTGTCCGGAAAAAATACCCTGCAACCAACCGGTGGGTCGAGCCGCAATTCACGTGTTAAAAGACAGTATATTGGGATCGCCTCGATGTCGGCATAACTAACGCAGTACAATTTAGAGCCGCCACAAGCAAACTAAGGCTGTGGAGTATATAGGATAAGTGCCAGTCATTACATACACACAGCGAGGGATGATGTAAACGTTAAGTTTTCCTCGGAATTGTCCGGCGAACGTAGAGAGACTCTATGGTTGGAGCAAAGGTTGGGTTTGGCTGTGCAGAGAGGCAATGCAGCTAGCATTCTAGCGGCGGTCAGAGAAAAGTTCGACGTGGGCCCGCTCCTCGCTCGCGTCACAGCTCAGTGACCCTCGGAGTCGGTGTAGGCCACCATCAGAGGCGTTAAGGTCGGGGCCCTGATCATTGACATGAAACCATTCCCTGTTTTTAATTAATAAAATCAATTCCTTTTTTTTTTGTTGGAATGGTGAATGTGGGAGGCCTTTAAAAAAAAAAAAATTCCTCGGATGAAGTAAGATTGGATATTAAACGAAGTTGATGAAATTTTGCTTATTCAGTAAATGGCAACTTCAGATAAGTTCGATGTTAGGCATAATAAATAAAAGAATGCCATTAATGCCTTCGTCGCTCGTCTCATGCCAGCACTCTACTCAGGACGTCGTGCAGCTCCTGGTCTCGGCGCACGTTGGCACCACAGAGAGGAGGCAACCACCACTGCAGGCCACGTGAGCAGAGCTGCACTGAGCAGCGCTGTTATCATTTGGTAATTTTATCTAATTTTAATCACGCCGACTCTTTCGGCTTCTTCAATCATACGGACGATTCTGTCACCGTAAAATAATGACGATAATAGTGTAATGATAAATAATTAAATAATTGATGAATGATAAAGCTTGATGATAAATGTATGAACTGACTCACTTCTACGAAAACGATTCATTTTAATTATCTTCGTTTCAATTGACTCTCCACTGAAATGGCTTCAAAGATATATATATTGTCGGGAGTCACACCTCACAGAACAATGAAATAACGTGATAATGTTCAAGGAATAGCAAGTTAAACGAATGTTACGAAAAATTTTTTACTTGGCAATTATTCAACGATATGGAACGATGCAAATCATCGTGTTCAATTCTATGTAATAAACAAACTCGTATATCCGCATTTGTTAGCAATGAGATGCTACGAATTCAGCTGCAAGTTTAACCAGTTGATAAATAGATAAAATAAATCGCGGTCGAACGTTCAAAAATAAACAAATGAACGGCATTTGTTTATTTATGGCATCAATATTTCATAACATGCAAGGAATACAGACTATTATCCGTATATTTACCGCGACTTTACATGGCACCTGCAAGCTTATAAATTAGCAAGAAGTAAACACTAACATTTACCAAGCGAGAAATAGCCTTACAAATAAACATTTCCGCACTTTTAAGTGCAAAAATTATTAGCAATAAACTTACTGTCCTATTGCCTCACATAAGCCAAGAGCTTCTATTTTAATTCCAACGGATATTGTTGCAACTTTCGTAATCAATAACTTATACAAGACAATAACTTGCACGAGGAAAAATGAGGCGTAGATATGGTTTCAACGCTATTGCTTAGCTGGCACAAAAAAATTTGAGATTCATGAATTTTGTGGACACGCGGAGGTAGTGAATAGAATGAGGAAATATGGAAAACGAGACTATTTGGAATAAGAATTGAAATTTAATGTTTTGCACGCGAGGCACACAAAAAATTTAGAAATCATAAAATGTTGTCGATCATCCTGACATTATTGAATTGAAATGTTGCCAAGAACATCGCTGGCCAAATGCTTCCTCTTGTTTCTAGTTTTCAATTTTACTCCGTCTTAACACGAAGAAAATAATGTGTCATACTTGTAGGGAAACATTATTAGGCGATATTAATTGAACTTATGAACTTCTAGTGTTCTTGAGATGTTTGAACTTCTTGTGTTCTCGAAATGTTCTAATTTCTTGTGTTCTTGCGATGGATCAGCAGAGGAATTGGCGCCCATGCAACTCTTCTTCAAGTCAGGAAAAACTGGATGAACCTCCGCTCATCCAGTTGTGGCGGACATCAGCGTGACAGGTGGCGGACATCAGCGTGACAGGTGGCGGTGTAGTCACGCTGTCCACTGCCTGTAGTCGCACTGTCCACCGCCTGTAGTCACGCTGTCCACTGCCTGTACAGCGTGACAGGTGGCGGACATCAGCGTGACAGGTGACGGACATCAGTGCAAAGTGTCAAATAAGAATTTGTTCTTTAATTTTGCATGCCTCACACACACGCAACAAAGATTTTATTGAATGGCTTGGACCAGGTGCTATAATTGGGCCCAGGACGCTACATTGTTCGGGTATAAAAGATTTTTTTTTCAAATTTGCATGTCTCTGAAGTAGAGCAGACCACGGTTCCTATCTCAGGCTTGCATGCTCCAATCACGAGGCAACTTATCTCAACAATGAGACGGGAATTTATGTTCTATTTTAGGCCAATGCGTGAAATCTTGCAGTCATGGTCAAATAAACACCAAAAGTTGTACGTCTGTAACATATTAAACCAGCCCAGCAAGTGCGCGAAAAATGCCACATATTGCAGTCAATTCGAAGGATGGACGATAGGTTATCAAAGCTCATGATAAAAATGACTTACTTGTTGATGAAAATAACAGTATCACTTGAGTAGGCGACAAAAAATGGACAATTCACACAGTTGGTTGTAATTGTCGACAAATTTTTCATTAAAACATTCATCAGAAAAGACCTGTCAGGTCAGCCAATCTGCAACCAATCACATTTGAAATTAGGTTGTACAGGACAGAGACTCTAAATGAATGATCAAGTTGGATGTCAAGTTCTGTATATGATAAATAGCGAAAAATACCAGTTTTTTAAATAGTGAGCAACTTTAAAAGCAGCGCTTGGTCTAAATTGTTAATACCAACTTGAAACCAGTCTGAATGAATTGTGCCCACACGTGTACAAATTTGTAGAAGGTATACCCATGCGTTGACAAAGATTTCCATGGTCACGATTTCTCAAAGTAACATTTTGCCGATTCTTGAGGCTGAAAAGGGTCAGTTGCTGGCATAAAGGATGCAGATGATCAGGTATAATCAGTTTTAGTGCCATTTAAAAGTGTTTAAGCATACAGATCAAATATATTTATCGTTTCCTTCTATTCTGCCCGTTTTTCAAACTGTTTTCTACTTCCGTCGAACGGGGTAATAAGGGACGGTTTTGAGCGTTTTTTGTTAATAACTTCTTACCATGGAACATTTCATAAACAAGTTTGGGCTCATTTTATAGCTCTTTGCAAGGACTATTTTTTGACCTCTTCAAAAAATTCCATATGCTATTTGTAAGGTGCCAGACGCAAAATAAAAGCGTCACGAATTACCCCTGGAGATGGGGTAATCCGGGACACTTGAAAGAAAACTTAATTTTAAAATTTTGAAGCATGGAGAGTGTACTCATCTATTACTAACAGTGATCTGAAGTCCTCTTTTTTTCTTTGTAGATGATGTAGATGTTGAATAAATGACATTTTCTGTGATTTTTGCATGTTTTTCCTTTATAGAATCCTTTATTATGACCATATCTAGACATTACCGTATTATTGATGTGATATTACTGTATCCATGAACATACATAGAGCATTTACTACGACCTTGTCCACTGCAAGCTTCATATCAGCTGCCGCATAGCACTTTTCTGTATCTAAGCTTACATGACGGCTTGTAATTTCATTTCACACCATTTTAATTGGGTTAAGTGAATTCACTATAACAAAAAAAAATATCGTAAAAAACATACCTGAAACAAAAAGGAATATTATAGCGACAACCATCATATTTTGGAGAAATAAATCATTGTTTAGGTTAATTACTTTTAATTTTATGTTGCCCAGTGAACAATTCTATCTATGTCGTTCTATGCACAAATTTGTGATGACCGATGATGCATTAATTTTTTATTAAGCGAAATTTTTTCGCTGAGCGATCTAAATTTAATCAAAATTTTTTGTTGTTGATTGATTTTTTTATTAACTGGAGCCTTCGCTAATTGAGGTTCTGCTCTAAATGCGTTTTTAAGGGTGTCCCTTCCCAGCAGGCATTCGGTGGCTGAATCAACGTTGAAACGACTACGCCTTTCGACATTGAGATCGGGGTACAAGGTGGTTTAGAATGAAAATTGAAGCAACATCTTTCATGAAACGTCGTACTGACGGTTTAATGCAACGTTGAATCAATGTTGCTACTACGACTTTGCTACAACGTTGAATTCTGTAGTTGAATCGACGTTGAAACAACTACGCATTACGACATTGAGATCGGGGTGAAAGGAGGTTTAGAATGAAAATTGAAGCAACATCTTTCATGAAACATCGTACTGACGCTACAATGCAACATTGAATCAATGTTACTACTACTACATTCCTGCAACGTCAAATTCTCTGGTTAAATCAACGTTGAAGAACCAACCTCTTTTTCGTCCGTAGCAGGATTCGATCCCGGGATCGCTGGAGACCGCGCGACGCCTTAACAGATATAACTACATTTTCTCTGAGGTAATGTTCTATTGTGATTCCCAGATGCTTTACATTACGTCGACTGTTATTATTTTGCAATGTTTTTATTTCTGTGTTAAGGTCTTTGCCACCTTTAGTATAGCGCATCTCATTTGCGTTGATTTGTTCTATCCAGTGACACTCATGTGCGATTGTGGTTTCGATATTGACTTGAAAATTGTATGAAATTCATTTCAATTATCAATCGCCGTTTATAATTTTCTCATTGAAGTGATAGCTTAACTTCACGATCTAATTTTTGAGTAATAGCAATATTCTACTACAATATACAGGGTCATCAATATTTAGCGTTACAACCTTGAGTGGTTAGAACTATGAAATGAAACACAATTGTGAATGTTTGAAAATGTATTTATGTAGGCAGAGGTTCAGAGATAAAATTCCCACAATTTCATTCAATATGTCCACCATCTGCATCAATAACGAGTTGTAGACGCTTAGAGAAAGCCTTACACGAGTCACGAATGACACTCTGCGGGTTTGGCCCACTCCTTCAGCAGTTTTACCTTTATTGGCGTCCAAACTGTGATGGTAAACGGTCGAGACCTTGCTCTCAACCCAAATAAAAATTAAGGGTGGAGCACCGATGATTATAGGTGGCGATAGTAGATTATAGGTGGCGTAACGGTGGGTGGCCAGATCTGCCGAAAATCGACAATAAAACACCAATAAATCGAAAGAGTGGCGAGTATAGGTGGGAGCCATCGATGAATCATCGATGATTTATAGGGTCTGAAACATCTCTGGCTCATTGCAGACAAATCTCTTGTGAGCCACCGATAACCGTTTGCCCAAACTGCACAGTGCACGAAGGTATTTGCCACTGTAATTTATCCAACGTAGAGAGGTGTTTTTGGGTTGCAGGTCATTCGAGATTAAGACGAAAACATGACTTGTGCTTGGCGTTCTGACGTTCGTTCGGCGTTCTGAGACGAAACGTTCGGTGTGCTTAGCATTTAAGATTAAGTTCTGCTAAGAAAATTTAGCGCAAATTTAGCGTGAATTCAGTAGGTACGAGTAAAACTGACAGATAGAAGCAAGGTGTTCACAAATTTTCCAAACCAAAGTGAAGCCACTGGGCATGTATCACACTGCTTCTGATATAAATTGTCCGCAGAACAATGGAAAATTTTGGTCGCAAAAAATTGTTTCACAAAAAGTAGACAGCGAATCCAATTTTTTATGTTCACATGAGATATTGAGTAAATTTATTACGAATATCCTATAGCTCAACGGTAGAGGCTCTGCTTCGCGTGTGGGAGACCGGAGTTCGAATCCTGCAGGCAGGGAGTTTCTTCAACTCGATTTCTCACGAGGTATGTGTATGATACTCTGAAAATTTGTTCCTGCTACATGTCTGACATTGTTACTTGTACTATAATGGTAGATTACATACGCAGCCCATAGGATGGTGATTGTGTGGAACTATGTCAGTAAATACATACGCATCGGATCAGAAACTAAATTTTAAGTTTTTATCGACTTCGTTTTAAAAGTGGCCACGCCTGGCTCATCAATGTGCCACTGGTGCCAATGGGTAGTTATTGGCGGAAGGAGAGCTTTACGTTTAGGGGGGCCATAGGCCGGTTATAGGTATGGTAAAGATGGTGCACGCCACCCTTAATTCACTGTATAAATCAAAGCTGCTCCACCTATGGCGTCCGCCTATAGCCATCATAAAAACATAGGTGCTCCACTCTTAATTTTTATTTGGGAAGGTATGACCAGATCCCAAAATCCAGAGCATTCAGATCGGGTGACGATGGGGGCCATTCACCTTTGGTAATGAAGTGGGGAACATTCTCGGACAGCCAGTCCTGAATCGATTTGCAGAGTCCTGCTGGAACGACCAGGGACGTTTTTTGAAGTGCTTTCGTGCTCAGATGCAAGGATGGCATCTCGATAGTTTTTCTCATTCAATTTCACCCCTTTGTCAACAAAAAAAGAGGGGATTCCTTGAGGACTCAGTTACGGCTGCCCAGACCATCACTGAGGTCGGGCATTGCTTCCTAGTCACCACACGTGATCCTTCGTCCCCATTCTTCGACCAAATTTGATCATTTTGGGAGTTGAAGTGGTGTTCAACATTGAATATCTTCTCATCACTGAAAACGAGGTTTGGCAGCGTGCCATCATGAATGCGGGAAAGAAGAATCTTGGATCTTTGGAGGTGTTTGTCAACAACTTGAGCAGGCAGTTGGTGTTTGTTGACACCATAAAGATGATAAATGATAAATAATGATAAAGATTAATGAGAAGGTGTAAACAAATGACAAATATCGAGGACAATTGTCAACAATTTATTTTGGAAAAAATGTAACGCTAAATATTGATGACCCTGTATTTACGGGACGTGTTTTTTTTTGTTTATTTTATTAATGAAGATGCATCTATATGTGAAATTTTTTACCTGCATGCTCACAGTTAATATATACGAGTTAATTATCGTGTTATTAATATACAATTCAACAGTAATTCCTCAAATTATTATTCATGATGCCTTCTGACATCAAATCATATTATCATATTCTGGATATAACTATAGAAAGCCGTATCGTATTAGCACAAAAACAGGCGTATTTTTTACTGAAAACGTTCCACCGTTTCATTTTACGGTATGTACCTAGCCACTGTAACTCCGTTGGGGCCATTTTTACAGGCACTTTTCAAACAGTGCGGAGACGAGGAGAATTAAGCTGGTGTTTCATTCTTATCTCAGCACGGCCCCGAGTTTTCATTGATGTTTAATTTTCGCTGTGTCGGCAGTCGTCAAGTTTGGGTCGTCAATTGTGACGGTCACGCCTGCGTCAGAGGTGGCCGCTTTAAGCTTGAAGATCCCTGGCGCGATTGTTTTCTGTCTTTCTACAGACGTTGTAAAGGCTTTAATAAAGTCAGGGTATTTATGGTAATATTGCTTCCGTCATCTTTTATCCAGGGACCAAATAACTTTGTCTCAGAGTAATTTTACTATCAATGAAGCTCTGTAACGCTCCGTTATTTGCAGCCTGGCGTAACTGAATGTCAAAAAATTATGGCGGATTCTGATCTTTGACGGACTTTAACGCTGTTCAGGACACACCTTTGACATTATTTAAAGGGTAGATTTTCCTTAGGGTATTATTGCGCTTGAAGCCCATAGTAACTTAAGTTACGTTCAAAACCTATCATATCAGAACAATCAAGTCTTTTTTCTTAATTAGCATCTTCAAATCTCTGCACTACAGTTTGATTGCCAGTAGAGCTCCAGTAAACCAGTATAGTTTGTTGTTCAAACCACTCCTACTCTTCTGACTCACGGTGCAGTTTTACTATATCACATTCACGATAATTAATTATATAAAAAAGTTGTTCATGCTAGACCATAACACTATAGGCTTATATCCGCGACGTCGCCCGTATGTGCATATGAAGGGGATTCAGAAAACAAACATTGTGTGTGTGTCATTTTCTTGAACATTCTTTGAACATGACCGAAGTTATGTCCAAATGTCGATTCTCGCGTGAACAACAATAGAATTTAACGAACGTTATCTATGCAGCCAATCGAAATGTCCCCATTATCACGACATAGTCGACCGTGATGTTACTAAAATAAATTATTCATAGATAATTCTTTACAATAGGTCAGGGATTCGATGCAAGAAAACCTCATAATTTTTCCGTCATTTTCTGGCCGCCGGGCTTCTTAAAGAACGAACAAGAAAGAATTGATGCGCTCAGTAACTGTCCGTGTAATTGTACTTGTGATCGCCAGCAGGCCAGGCGATGACGTCTAATGTTTATTGACCAAGTGTTTAGGTCATGCGATCGCAATTTTACGTTGCTCTCAGTGCTTATGATTACGCACTGTTAAACATATGTTATATCTATTTTTTATGGCTGTTGGTACAGTTATAGTTAACCAGACATTCCCGAAAAGTGTTGAGTAAACTGCAAAGTATAATTTAAAATGGGAACGTTTGATGGGAAGCGTGTGGATATTTCATTAGTATTTAATATCTACCCAAGGGAAACTGTATTTATTTGTGTTGTACAATGTAAAGACTGTCAATGCATAGACAGACCTGTCAGCCAATTTAGTATCGGGTGTCACCTTCATGTTTATAGTTTTGAATATCTTCACACTTATTTAAATATTTTGGCGATGGTGGCGATACGGGACTCTCATGAATGCTGAGCGAATTTGAAGTTAAAAATTCGGAGTGTACAATTCTAGCATTATTTAAATCATAAACTTTCGTTCAGCAATTGTGTCGAAGAATATTCGGTTCCGCTAGATTACAGGAAGTCTATTGTGTAATATGATCATGTTTACCATACGAGGAGCATGGATGTTAACGTATGCTGCCGGTACCAATTATTATGAGTCACGTCACGCACCAATCATTGTTTACAAGTTCGTCCTACAATCAATTCTGCACATCATGGTTACTAAATGAGTTTATTTCTGTTATTTCTATGAATGCTTAATTTCTTCCATGCTGCGTCTCGACAGATCTCTGTAAATTTCTTCCTTAATTTAAGCCCGCAGTGGTTGATGAAGCCAGAGAAGCATAGGATGGCGTTTGAAGTTTACTTCTGCAATGAACCTAGTCAATTTTATCTACAATAACTCCAGCTAAGCGGCCTTTATCCTGGAGAATTTTCTGAAGAGACTGTATACGAGTCCCAATATTGGGGTTAGTGAAGCAGCAGGCAAGCTCATTACAGATATCCTTTCCCTACGCACGATTGCATCTCGACTACAAATTTTATTGCAGTTAAATGTTATTGGATTATGATCTGTTGGTGGTTTGTTTTTAGTCTGTAATTAACAATTAAATAATACCTACTATCTCCGCATTCCATTGATAAGGCTCGTGTAGGAAATAATTTTGGAAGTAGAGTAGTTTGAGAGATTCTGTACCTGAAACTAGCTACTGTAATTCCCTTCATCCAACCAAATAGGCGAGTCAGAGAACGGCAAGCAGCATGAACATTGAGCGTGTGTGGGACATTTAGAAGGGTTGCACAATTTGTTGCTAAACCGCGTCCGTAGACGGAAAAGCATTTTGTGCCACCAGCCAGCCATGCTGGAATTCAAGGCAGTGAAAATGCTGACGTAAATTGTGTTATTGTATTCTTTTAACTTTAATATGCGTTAGTTTATTATGAGTCATGTTTCTCCTCTCCGCAGCCCAGGAAATCTTCCTTTTTCTATTCTAGGAGCATATCACCCATTTACTACATTGCATCGAGATTATTGTAATACCTGCATTTCACATCTTGAAAGTCGGGTGACCACAGTGCTCAATTAGTTAAAAATTGATTCCTTGGCTTTCTAGTCCTCCATGTTATGAACGCGTTGTTTAGAGTTACAGTAAAAGGGTGTAGTAGCTCTGAGTACGGTAGAGCTCAGCTTGACTAGGACGAGTGGGGGCGGAACAACGATTCATGTAACACTAGACGACTTGCAACCTCACAACAATCTGCGGCCCCACCCCAACAACCGTTGGTATGTGATGTCGCAGGTAACGGTGAAGTAGGTACACTATCTTTCGAGCTGAATACATTTAGTGTAACTAATTAGAATCACCGTATTTCTTGATCAGTCCAGGTGTGTGCATGATCCTAGTGTATATATGGGAGGATGCAATGAAGGATTGTTAGCTCAGGAACAGTGAGGATGGAGGAAGTTTCAGACAAATTTACGGCTGGACTTGCGGCCGGACTCGTAGCCGGTCTACCCAAATTCAGTGAACAAGGAATACTTGTCTAAGTAATGAACGTAGCTCGATGAAACTTTGTACACGTATTTGTTAGAACGTAATGGTGATGTTTAGCTCGTGAACATTTTTTTTTAATTTCTGCTTCATTCGAGAGTTATTTGGCGATACGTGCCGAAATTCGCAGTGAATAAGACATTTCTCCCAACATTCTACTAAACAGATTTAAACGAAACTTTGCATATGAATACATAATCTCCCAACGGTGATGTTTAGCTCGTGACAAATTTTTCGATTTTGCCTTAGCGAGTTATACGGCTATGGGGATACGGCTCTTGGTCAATGCAAGTTTAAAAATCGGTCTGAGAAATGCCGGTCGTTTCTCCGTATACCCGTATAACTCGCGAACGAAGGCAAAATCGAAAAATTCGTCATGAGTCAAACCTCACGGTTGGGAGGTTAGGCATTTCTATAGAAAGTTTCGTTCGAATCTGTTCAGTATTTTGAAAGAAATTTCTCGTTCACTGCAAATTTCGGCACGTATCGCCATATAACTCACGAAGCAGAAATTTGAAAAATTTTCATGAGGTAAACATCACAGTTACGTCAAAGTAAATACGTGTAGCACGTTTCATCGACCGACGTTAATTACTGTGATAGATATGATATTCCTCGTTCATTGAATTTGGGGAGTGGCCGCGAGACCGGCCGCAATTCCGGCCGTCAATTTTTCAGAGACGTGGATGGAGGAGTAAATTTCTCTCGATTTCTTCGATTTACTAAATGCCTCCGCAAAATAATTTATTTCAAACTGCAGTACTATTCTTGGAAACTTAAAGTAATGAAAATGTTACTGTAATGACTGATTGAAATGCGACAATACTTTATGGAAGGGCTCAAACTATATCACACGTGTACTAAGCTTTAATTTCACTTTCGAACGCCCAGTAAGCTGTGTTTTGCCGTCCGATTGTAGGTCTGAATATTTTGGTCAAAATTATTAATTTATGCTTCTTAGTTTATAGGCAGGTTAGGTTTAAAGTTGCATAAGTATTGAAAAAAGTTCGACCAGTTAGTGCACGTGCTGACGAATTCTGATCTAACGTTGCTTCTAATATAAGGTTGGCAACGCATAATCTACTTCAATAATTGACTACTACTAGCATTGAATACTACTACTAGCATTGAATATGGCCACTTCAACATTAGTGTGCGGTGTTTGCAGTGAAGAATTCGACACTTACAACCACAAACCGCTTTGCTTAACATGCGGTCACACCTTTTGCTTCTCGTGCGTTGCAAGTTTGATCAAAGTTGCTGAAACTAGAAACTGCCCTACATGTAGACAACAAATTTCGGAGCCTGCTGACAGAATATTGGTAAACTACGCATTAATACCCTCTGGTAGCCAGCCATGTAAACGGAAGAGGCCCTACGAGTGTGAAGAAGCGTGCCCTCATCAAGGAAAAGACCTGCACTACCTGTGTGTGGACTGCATAGAACCCCTGTGTTTTGCGTGTACCAGGGACACCCACGCCAAACACAGAATAGAGTTGTTGGAAGACCTCGTTCGGGCAGATGATATCGACTTTAGAGACAAAATAAGATTGAAATTGAATGAAAAACTTGCAAGCATGAACAATATTGTCTCTGCGTGTAATGACACTTTGAAGTTGATTGAGAAAATCGTCCACCTAAAGACTGATGTTGAAGGTTGGAGGGATTTACTTCTTGTCAACATAGCTTCTACAGAGAAAGATCTCCAGGCTTGGGATGACTTGGCAGCCAGTGCTGATGCTAACAAAACGCAAGAAAACAAAGAAATTATCAGCCGTCTCAAGTTGATGCCTGAAGGAAGTATGAAGTTAATGGAAATTAAAACTCAGCTTGATGCTGCTAGCAAGACATGTGATTCTTTGAAGGTGAGTGTGAATTGCAACTCGAATTGTGTGAATTGCAATTATGTGAATTGCAACTCGAATAATGATGAAAGAAAACTTGTGACTTTCGAATGCGCAACTCACTGCTCCAATTCTGTAATGCGCTCCAATTCTGTTATGCTTAGTCGCCTGGCTTCTAGCCGATTCTGATCGTAAACTGGCGCACAAAGGTAGGATCGAACCTGAACCTCTCTGCTCCAATCCTAGTACACTGAACTTTGATCACAAGGGCACCCTGCCACTATAACATTTAATTTATTGTTTTCATTCCCGAATTGCCTTTTAGCTATTTCATTTATTGATCTACAGTCACCAATAGCTCCACACGAGCTCATGCCGGCTGGTAGGCCTTGGACGGTGGCTGACTACGGCGAAGGCGAGCGAGCTCTCGCAAGCCTTTATAACAAGAGGAAGCCCAGTCACCTTATGGTGGTATCCACCCACACAAGCCCCATCCCGCGGCTCGGCGAGTTACTGACCCGCCTTACCGCGCACGACACCGGCGACATCAGTTTGCTGCCTCTGGACTCCTTCTGGAGGCCGGCAGGGCAGACCGACGAAGACCTGGGGACAATCAATAAAGAATTTGGGTCTGACATGATAATCATTGCTGGGCTGGAGCGTTTGAGTGTTGAATGAATAGATGGAATATATATTTTCAGAAAACTATCACTGCAAACGGTACTAAGGTTTCTAGCTGTAGCATTTATCTCGTTCTGCTTTCCTTGTTACAGTCATCGGATCAATGCCGTGTACGGCTCTCCTGACCAAATCCTGGCTCACTTGAACGCCAGAAGTCTTGATCATCGCGGGCTCGGCGTTCGTCTCGCCTCCGTGAAGGATGTCGAACGCTGCGCAGAGTTGCCACCCCCGATATGTTAGTCATTAATTTTTCCTTCTTCATAATTTAATTAAAACTTCATGTTCGAATGCTATCTTCCAGTTGTTATGAAAGTCTCAGCCCGACTCGTGGAAGATTCTAGCAGAGACTAGTGCTTAGTGAACTGACTAATACTGACTGCTTGTCACATTTTCCGAATTAATAACTTTCAATGGTCATGTTTCTAGATGAACGCGATGTCTCCCTTGAAAGATATCTTTTCACTTGTAAACTAACGCGGAATCCTTTGAAATCCATTGTTTTCTCCCCGTTCCATTGAATTCTAAGTTTCTACGTTTATATATAGTATATTTATATCTTCCGGCATAACCCGTTTCGTTAGTTCATCGTAAGCTTTCTCTAGTGTGCAACTTGGTTATCAAATTGAAACAACTGACACGTCATACAACATCCAATAGAATTGTATGCCGCAATATGGTAATATTGCAGGGTACTAACAACCCCGCAGACGCAATAAGCTGGGTATTAATAAAGAATAAAATATAGCTGGATTAATGGCATGTGTCTTCCGACAGTTGAAGTTTGCTGCCTTCAAGAGGTGCCGAACAGCACTGGCACTTTCTTGAAGAGCCTTGGTTGGAACATCGGTCGCTGGCATTTCCCGGACCTCAGCGACGCCGACTTAGGCTGGATGTCAAAGATCCTGTCTATCGTGGATAATAATACCTATCGGTAAGTAGAAAGGCGGAAATTCTTACACTATGCGAAAATTTTTACCTGCTAAACTTCGTCCAAAGTGTGGCTGAAAATATCTTACTATGGTGCTTAGTAGTGACTGGCTTGACCCGGACGAGACGACCGTCCGTAGGAGGTCAGCAACCCACAGCACGCATGTGTACGATCTTTGAAGTGAAAAAAGACTCTGAATAGAGCGCGTTTAGCAGATATTCTCGCAGTGTTAATTAAAGCGAAGCATTTATTTGTAGAAAAAAGTTCTATTGTCATATTGTTATTATAGTTTAAATAATATTTTTCCAGCTTCCAACAGTCTGGCTTCTTAACAAAAAATACCAGGTCAGTAGATCATTCCGTTGGCAATTCACTGATTAGCAATGTTTGTTTATTGCAATTACCGTACTATTTAGTGGTGCCTGGTATTTAGTTGAAGAATATAGCTTTCATAGACAATGGCCAAATTTTTGCAGATTTTCAATCATATTTCTCGTTTCAGAAATAACTCGGTTCACTTGGTCCTACCTCGAGACCGTCTGACTAGCTATGGCGGACAGCAGCTGCTCGAGATCATGAAGAAGCGGGATGTGCAAATAGATAGGGTATACTGCGAGCCGCGCTCTGAGCTTCATACGACACGCAATTCCAATAATGTTGCGATTATCGAGTTGTCAACTATCAGCATTATTCAGTGGATACCAAAACCTCAGAATAGTTGAATATCGAACCAAGAGCATCAAATGGCTGTCAGTCACTGGTGGTAATTATTTATAATTACGTCAATAAATTGAACGGAACATGAACCGTGAATATTTCTCAATTTGACCTCTCAAATTGTATAGTTGTGAAAGGATTTATTATTCACGGTGTAAGGGAGTACCGTTCGTTTATTGTTTCTCTATAATACTAGGTTACAGGCATTTTCATGTTGGTTTTGAGTGAGCTCGTAAGTCACCTCTGCCATCTACTTTTTCACACGTGTTATCCACCATTGAGGTACGAGTTATTTTATCATTTAGTCTGTTTATTTTTCGATAATTTTCTGTTCCTATTCAGTTGTGGTATTTAGAGGTACTCATGAATGTGATTATCAGTCTATTATATGCTCGTATTGTTTGCATTATAATCAGCTTTGTTGTTCAACTGCTGTTAGTTCTGAATTCTTGTTTATTTATTAACTTCAGAGAGGCTTTGAATCTTTGGTCCAGAGTAAGAACTAGAGCAAAAAGAACACATGTTATATTTTTGACTTAAATTGTATATGTTAATAGTTTGTTACTGTAGTTTTCATTTACTTTTATTCTTCATTTCATTTTATACCATTATATACCTACGACAACATTTCTTGAGCTAATGTGCATCATTTTCAGTGGTTAAACTAATCCTCCATTAGTAAACATAAGGGGAACTGAATGTTGCCTCATTTTTTCATTAAAAACCCCCTGTATTGCAATTGAATTTTCAATTCCAGTATAACGAAATGTTTTTGGTCTATTTTATTTGCTACTCGATTCAGATTTACTGTAGAAACAGCCGTATAAGGTTTAAAACCCCGCCTAATTGATAGATTTTTTCAATTATTTGGAAGAATTATTAGGGTGCTAATGCGATGTTTGCCGCATGACAGCTTTGAAACTGTCATCCTTAAAATAAATGAATGCATTTCTTAACTTTGATGTTGAATTTGCTTGCACTAATGTAGAGAACTTTATTTATACGGATAAGTTATCCTTTACCAGAGGGGACTTGTGTGTATGCTCCTCAATCTGAGAGCTTCAGTCCCTCTCCAGTGTGATGGAGGCGTTTGTCGCAGGGTGAGCGTCGTCTGGTGCAAAATCCGCATCGTAAATTCGAGATGTACCAATTCTGAATAGTAAAACTTTGCTTTCAGTGAGAATTCTGAACGCTACAACACGGATTTAGAACTGCGTGTATCCAGGTTGAATCGAGCTTCTACTGAAGTGGAGATGTTGGTTGGGGGGCGGAGGGAGGCCGTCGAATAAGGTTGCATGCCGCAGCACGTGGAGCTTCCTTGGATGCGCGTCAGCGGTCGGTTGGCTGCTTCTTGATCGAAGCTAAAGAAACTGTTTGCCGACCGGAATAGAATTTGAGACGTCAACTCAGTGGAATGAAATGTAACTATACATCTATGGGTTTATGGATTTCAAACCTATGCATAATACTATAAATTATAAAGTTGGATCATTTTCTGCAATACATATTGAAGGAAACGGGTCGTTATACAAAATGTTTCGAAATTTATACTAGAAATCAAGTAATAATTTACTCTAGGAACAAACGCGGCTTCTAGAGGTCACACATCCTGGATAACTTGTAGCCTCTTTGATTATTTAAAGACGTATTCTTGACTAAACCCCACCGTTACGGTATGAATACGCTCAAAGTGAGTGAGAGTGCTTGTGTTCCTTAACTTCTAATCAATTTAATCCCAGTCATCGTTGTACCACCTGCTCGTCAGTTACTTCGCTCACGATGACACTAAGCCGCTTGCGTATTTTGACGAATCGGTCTATATCTCCTCAGTCGTCAAAGTTTACTTCAGCTTATAGTTGTGTAGGTTTCTGGATATATTTCAAAGCGAATCATTTTCCCATTTTCATCGCACAAGACCCCAATTGGACTTCATTTCTTTCCCTGTTAGGTGTGTAAAGCTGGCAGGGACTCTTCGCTAGACATATTCTGAAATCAATGGCTAGTATTAATGCAAATCACAGCATCGCAGTAAGTATTGACTTGAAATTTTCAAAAATTCGTTCTGGTAACGTCGACCCAACTATTTCAAGGGCATGTCATATGGTTAAGTCATTTTTTAATTAGTTTTGCAGCCAGCCGTTTTGACTCTTATGGTAAGCGCCTAGATTATCTATGGCAGAATAGATTGTGCCCAATGAGTTTATATTTGCGTATAATTTGTCTTGTGTAAATGTGTATGTTCCTAATATTGTGTGTTCCTATAATGGTGTATATAAATGTGTACGTTCCTATACTCCTATAACTGTGCTTGTTCGTAGGAGTAAAAAATTCATCCGTCAATGCACTTCCCTCCTCCGTTCTTCATCTCTACTTCAATAAACTTTCGAGTCTGGACAAATCCTACTAACCCTAAATGTACCCTCAAAAGTTGCCGTCAATAATTTAAGTAGAACCTAAAGTAATAGGAAAATTACATAGTATTCCTGTTGAATTGTCCACTGAGCTTGCCAGCTCGCAACTCAGGAAAGTCGTTTCGTGTGTCAGTTTTAGAATGTAGCAAGATGGCCAACTATTTGTTCGTCAGCAATTTTGTAATACAGTTTAAGCATTTCAATATTACTTTGTGGCGTTGGTATCAACATTAAATTTTTGCTACAAAAAACCGCACACACAGTATAGCGGCGTGCCCTGAACCCTGATCGAACTACTGCTGAAAAAGTATTTGCTTTAACAAATTGTATGTCACTATAATACTTAGTCATTGAGCCTCTAAGACCTTTATGATTTCTCTCTAATTAGAACAATGAAATTAACAATATCTTTACAAATACTTAACAATAAGTTACCAATAATTAACAATAATTTGAGGCAATGCCAGACGTAACCAACCTGCTCCCTGCCACGGGCCACTAAACTCAAACAGTTGGTACATTCACTCATTTCGCAAATCATTTCACTATTATAATGATTATTCATGATTATAGTGATATATTAGTTGTATAATTATTTAATTATAATGATTAGTTGACAGTATGCAGCAGGGTCCTGGTAGCACCTCGCGACAGAACGCGACCAGCGTCTGGTGATGGCATGTGATGATCTTCAACGTTTCATTGTATCTCATGCAGCATCGTCATGCTGCACTGCAAGCCTGCTCCAGCATCGTCATGCTGCACTGCAAGCCTGCACCAGCATCGTCATGCTGCACTGCAAGCCTGCTCCAGCATCGTCATGCAGCACTGCAAGCCTGCACCAGNCCTGTCTTTTTGAATTGTTCTCGATTGAAAAATAAGATTCAGTATTCCCAAAAGAACAAGGTCTAGTTCGAATTATAAAAAGGCGTTATGAAGAGGCAAACTCATTCAATCTGTAAAAAATTTGTTGTAGAAGAAACTTTAAATTTTTTAAGACTTTGTATTATGTGTTTTTCTATGTGTGTGCTTTCCAATTCTCAGCTTGAGGGTCACGATGTCAGGGAAAATGCAGGCCTTCAGAACTGCACAGCGCGCCACGCACACACCGAAGACAAGGTCGATAGCAGTTACAGACAAGGTCTTGCATTGACTTTATTTTCACGACACAGGCTATTCCCAGATATATGCTTCACTCCAATTTGGTGGTATTCACAATTTTGCTGCGAAATCGTACAAAAAATTAAGTTATCAATAACTTACAGACATAAAAATTAATTAGTCGGTTGAGGTATATTGTCTAAAAGTGCGCTCCCTTGGCCAGTTACCAAGGACAGCGACACGGTATTTGTTTGTTGCCGAGACGACGTCAAAACAAAAGCTGAAGCTCGCCTGCTCATTGGTTGATAAAAAACCGCATGCCTTGTCATATATTTCAGTCTGCTCTGAGGCAGGTTAGTCTGTTGCCGAACGGGTTTCGAATTGGAAGCTCCATAGTGTCTTCAAGAAAAGCGATATTTTTTCAGCTGGAGGAGATAAATTTTGCGTTATTTTCTCGTTTTGCTCTACTTTTAATGATAGTGAACAGGTGAGGCATTCAAAGAATTTCCAGAAATAAATTTAGATTTCTGATGGTGCACGTTTCATAAATTGGTGGTGCACGGCTGCGCTCCCATTTCAGGCAACACCATAAAAACTCATCAACTCTTGGCACATTGGATTTGGCTGAAATCTACTTTTGGCAAGGCCAGTGAAAAGATTAGGCTATCCTGTTCTTTCCGGATTCGAAACATTTGGAACCGCTGCCTGCCACGAAACCCGAGAAACTTTATGCATGCGTCTCATGGTAATGCCAATGATTTGACAACTCTCCTATCATTTCTGACTGCAGTAGGTTATTAGTAAAGAACTTTCAACACGACAGTTTTCGACTGTTCACACATGAGCTGTCCGGGAGCCACGATTGTAAACAAAACGAAATGTGATGAACAAGTTTTTCTACGCCGCATCAACCCATGGGGACTTCGTGGTCAGTAAATTGTGGCGAGCTACAGACGAAATATAAAGATTGGCTCCATATTCTTAAATCTGCATGTTAGTTCAACTGAAATAATAAATTATCCGATGCGATTTGCCAACATTCATCGAAAAACAAGGAGGCATAGGCATACTGTTTACGGATAACTGTTTCACAGGGAGGGCCCGGTATGAAACTTTTCAGCGTACCATTATCGCCTCGTGGATTTTGAGAAAGTTATTGTTTAGTTAAGAAAACTAGACGATCTTCCAATTTACATACATTAGTTAGAAATTTTGCGTAAATGCAAGCCCACTTTGCGTTGTAGATTATTTTTTAACAATGTGCCGTTTTTCTAAGCTATTGAGGAGATAGGAGGTGCATGAGATAGGAGGTGCAGGGCGGAGCTGAAACCGGGTACAAAACCCCACGTGATGCATTATTCCGACTAAATTCTGCTTCCAAACCGAACTTAAACTTTTCTGGCAAATTATGCGTAATTATGGTAGTTTTATGGTAGTTTTATATTATGGGAACTTTTTCGTTGGACGCAGCTTGGCAAATCACACCAAAAAATCACCTGAACATTTTCATGCCACAAAGGAGGCATGGTTGGTTTCATGCTGAATGTGTTCATTTGGCGGTACTCTTGCTGAGCAGCTTTCGACATCACTGAAAGTTTCTACCGATTATTCGCTATAAATCCTCGAATAATGTAGCCACCATTATACGATGTGGACAAGGAACGGTCTTTTGGAATGGACAATGACACATGACAGGCTATCCATGCACTCAACTAGAAGCTCAGTACGACCCAACTTTATCATGGTCCTAAAAAGTTGGCGTGGCTGCAGCTGCGTTCGGCGAAGTGCCTGCAAAAGTTTTTAATGGAGTTTGTTCGACCGATGAGAAAGTAATCTAGCATGTCTCTGACATATATGATTCCACAGTGTAACCATCGTTTCTGTCGAATCTGGTTTGTCACGCGGCGTCTTTCTCATTTGCATCGTGCATATCAAATTATTGTCGAACATTATCTATTTAACTTGAATTGTACAACGAGTACTATTAGTGTGATAAAAATATAATTGTTAAGATTGTGATAAACATTAATATTAGGCTTGGAAATAGTCCCGGAAACAGTTTCTTAGGCTGCATAGAATGTATCCTATTAAATAGTGTCCGTCAAAATGTATCACCTACCTTCAGTAAGGTATTTAATAACGGGAAATTTCCAGCTCAAAATGTCTTCACTGCTGTGACCGCAATATTTTTTTTATTCATGTAATTTGAAATAGATTTCTATAGCAGTATCATGAAATTCTGTTAAATGTTTGAACGCAGACCACATTTTAAGTAGCATTAGATTTGCCTTAATCTTTTTAAAGTCTGTGATTGTTATCTAGCCTTATGCGTGATTTCTTTCTTCCTTAAAAATAATGATATAATAATAATATAGCGGTTTCAGCGATTATTAGGCCGTATGCCTGTCGCCGATTCTTAACATTGCAGAATTCTTGACTTGCTATCGTTAACATTTATGAATAGTTTACATTTATCTTAAATTATTCAATTAATAATAAATCAAAGTAATAGAAAGTTGGTCCATCGGTGCTCTGATGACAATCTCAAAATATATCATGTGAAATTAAATAATTGCTGAGCATCTGTCTGCAGTAAATATATTGGAAAGCTTTCTTGTAGAACAATGTTCTAAATTGCAAGCAAATTAGCAGAGAAGAAATTAATTTCAAGAGAGCTGGACCATGAAAAATGGTATAAAAAAACAGCCGTTGTGTACATTGCCAAATAGCGGCAATTTTTTTAAACCACGGTGCGGGTATAGAGCGCTCGTAGCACTGATACGACTTTTTTCTGGCGGAACTAGGTCAGGATGACTCACAAAGTCGCAAAAATAGCATTGCTACGCGAACAATCCCACTTATTTCTCTGAGTGTAATGCACGATGTCGGTACCTACTTAGAGGCTAGCGGAAAATCATGCGTATTAAAGACTAATAAAAAATTTCATGCCGTTAACATAATATACTAAAAATATTAAAATAGAAACAACTTGCCACTGAATACGTTTCGTCACCGAAGGTATTTAAGGCAATTACATTTCACGCATTTGAATGAGTCATCAATTAGTTAATCCAACCTACAGAATTTATTTACTTTCAATGTAACTCATTCCAACAGTTATTATCAGACCCTTAACTAAAGTCGGCCTTCGCAGGGCAAAGAGTGTAAATCCAAGGAAGAAAAAACACGACCATGCATGCAGCCTTTGACAATTTGTTTAATTAAAGTAATTTGCTGCTGAACGTAAAAATTCATTCGACACAAGAAGTCGCGAAAACAACATCATCAACATACCATCTCCTTACCTTCACAAAAACTCCATTTCCTCACGCATCCTGGCATGCACAGCACCAACACACTACATCGCTGTCACTCTGACGCTAGCTGAACACCAGACTGCCTGACGTGTTCACTTCGTATTTTTGTCCTCGTGTATCTTGTCCTGTAATCTTGTTCAAATCCCTCGAGTCAGCCCCTGGATATTAAATACAATTATGCAGAAAAATTATTACTATTTTAAAATAGGGAAATTCGCACTTCGGCAATGAATAAGTACGAATTTATCTCCTCAATGGTGACTGTTGAGCATTGCACTTGTAATTGATTATTTTCGTTTTTGCCAGCCAAAAAACTCTGCACATTCTATTAACGTCCTTTCTTTGTTGTGACTTTTTGAATATCAAAGTAAATGAATGTTCAATCAGCGCATTTCATCCATAGTTCAACTTGGCATGGATTGTCCTATTTGGGCAATCCACGGATTTTATAGACCACAATTTATTTTATTCTGTTCATTATGTAAGTATTTATCTTATTTGAGTTCTCTTTATTTAAAACTGAGATTCTAAATGAAATCTCAGCTTCTCTCATCATTCAGCAACTAACATTCCCATCCTCAAGATTAACGAGTAGCTTCCTGACGAAGTTATCTAGCTTTATTTGATAGTGCTATAAAGCACGTCCGCGTCAAGGGGATAAATTTTGAAAATTACCCCCGTAGAACCGTTTCTGGTTTAAATTAGTTGCGAGCTAAGGCTGATTTATAAACACATCGTCAACTTTGCCAAAACCGTTGCTAAAATACGTAACATTACGAAGTCCCCGAATGATTAGGAGAGGGGGAGGGATGTCCATGATCGAGTTATGCAATGGCTACTTGAGATTCGTGCTGTGCCATATGCAGACAAGACATTTTTATTCAAAATCTGAACTCAAAATGGTTTTTGATTGCAGGTTGTGGCCAGTCTTAAAAATCTAATTTGATAATTATCATACACTTTATAAATTATATTGCCTTAGTGGGTGCAAGCTGTATATTTATCAAAACCAAGGCTGTATATTTATTTAACAAAAGTTTTCCCTTCAAGAAACAGGTCTCTTATTGAATTATCTGGACTAAAAGTACTGACATCAGTGAGTAGAGGCAAAATGTTTCCAACCATCACTATATGAATTGACATTCATTTTCAAAATATTTCCTTTCGTAGATATGACAAGATATTGATCTGAAGTTAAACATTTTGTTCAGCACAATTTGCGACATTTTAACAACCCACAAAACGATCTAAGGCATTTCTAATTTTGTTTTTTAATAGAATTGACGGAGTTGGCCTGATCCTTAAGCAGACCTTTCATAAAAATTTTAAATTTTCAGATTGGTCTCTTGACACGTTCGATGTGTAATGATCAGTTTGTTGAACTGTAAAGAGCCCATTTTCACAGTTATAATGCTATCATTCAAGCGTCCAAATAGTTACCGTCCAGATTAACTCTACTATCGTCGAAAATTTTCTGGTATTCCTTGCTGGAATTTTGCGATCGGTTCATTAATGTCTGGCGCTCACCCAGTCGAAAAACAGATTCCATTTTGAGTCACCCTGGGCTCCATTGACGCTTCTTGAGGTGAATCGGGTGCAAATCGGCCTTATTTTCTATTTCATATGCTAATTTGGAGCTTATTGCGGGAGTCGATTGCACGACGGGCCGAATCTGCGTAATATAACCAAAGAGAGCAGCTGATCAGGCTGTATCATGCCAGATATTAATGAACGCTGGCATTAATGCCAGCGTTCTTCCACGTCACCAGCACCATGCATTCTTCCGCGTCACCAGCACCATGCATTCTTCCGCGTCACCAGCACCATGCATTCTTCCACGTCACCAGCACCATGCATTCTTCCACGTCACCTGCAATATGCACTCTCCCTCATTCTGATGCGGAATTATGATGATAAACTTCCGTGGCACAGACCGATAAGTATGGTATGTTACGAACTTATTCCGAGAGCAAAGTTCAGCTTTGTTTTAGTTCAGCAAATCACTGCAAAAAATCCCTCGTCGATCCCCACTTTTCCTGCCAACTCAACGCTAATTTCACACTGAGCAACTTTATGTGATAATCACACAAGCAGATTCCAAAGTTGTCGAAAGTTTTCAGCGCTCTAACCCATCAGGCAATATCTGGTTGAAACAACGTTGAAACAACAAAACTCAAGACGTTGAAATATTGTTAAATATTATTTTGGAATGAAAATTGAAGCAACGTAATTTTTTCAACGTCTTACATGTCAACATTGTTTCGCGTAAAATTCTGACTTTAAATCGCATATATATATATTCGCGATCGTACCGTCAGTTGTCAACGCGATTTTAGCGTCGAAACAACGTCGAAATGAAAGACGTTGAAAAAATGACGTTGCTTCAATTTTCATTCTAAACTAATATTCAACGTTATTTCAACGTCGCGAGTTTTGTTGTTCCAATGTTGTTTCAACATGACATTGCCTGCAGGGAAGCATCTAGTTATTTAATTTTGTTCGATCAAACTTCATCACGGCCTTAAAAACTTTACGTTTGGTGGAATGCCTGCCATTAATTTCCACAAGAGTTAGTTCGATCGATGATTATGCTGCACAAATTTTTTTCGGCGAACAAAAATTCGCAGTTTAACCATGGCTACGATTGTGCCTGGTTCACCGACCTCCTCCGAGCCTCATATTTGCATCAAAAATTTGGAATTAATTTCAATCGTGAGCTACTTCAGGAAAAAATCCAATGGGTAAAACTATTTTGATTAGAGTTCAATCGGCGTGATCGTGATTTTCGGTTTTCGATAACAGCCCTAACTATTATGTTATTTCATAAGGCCTTTATTTAGCCTCAACAACCTACATATACGATTATGCCTTCTATCATGTAGTCATAACGCTATAGAACCCGGCTGCATTTAAATCAAATCAGGCAATAAAGTCATTTATTGCTACTTGAGTCTCTGCATCGCTGAGCTGCGAAGTCTGAGTGCCATGTGACCAGCAGAGCGGTGTAAAATCTGAGCCCGCGCCAAGTCGATGGTTCTTAGGGCCGACTTAATGGGTATTATATGACTGATTCGTGAGGCATTATGGCTGAATTAGCAGTTGAATTGTACCCCATTGCCTGCTTATACATTATACACGAGAAAAATCCGCCACATTCTATCGGCATCCTGCCTTTTTTATTCAGTAAGCCCCGAGAGTGAATTTATGTACAGACAACTAGTGCATTTCATTTCGGATTCATGCTGATTATAATAAATATTGTATTGATTCAATAAATTTAATGCACATAATGCATCAATTCACACACTAATCATCCATCGCATTACAAGTCCATCCGTCTGCAGCGCTTCGACCCATAACTGTAAAATTGACAATATCTTAGAGCATTCAGTTACGATATTTTATTTCGACTGATTTCTTTATTCATTTCTATCTTGCTAATTCATTACTATTTAAGATACCCATCGATCAAAATTGCTTGAGTTGTTACCGCAAAAAATTTATTTCACGAACTTGGTATTGTTGTTCTTTATTGACATAAATATTATTTACCTAACCTGTGATGTTCATGAAATTTATTAACATTGTGCACGCAAATTTTCCTTCCAGAGCAAGTTGATTCGTTCAGGGAGCAAATTGATTTTAACTGTTTGACGCAGAATTATAATAGATAATTTCCTGGAGCATACAGTTGCATCTCTCTTTTCCCTTGTGCTTCCGGAAAATGTTGTTTTCTGCCAAAATCGTGGCTCTGTTGATGATGGCCGCTGCAGCCGCAGACCCTCTTTGGCTTGACAAAATACTTCATGCAGACTTCAGCAGCCTGCAGCTGAGCGCCAACCAGTGTGTCCAGCTGTGTGTCAGACGCAGCTGTCTGTACGTGGCGCACGATGCAGGTAGGTGTGTGCCTCGACGTACGATGTGGGGTGTATAACTCAGACAGCTATGTTTTTGCTGCTAGTGTCCATATACTTCAGGTTTTAATTTCTATCTCATCGAGAAAGCTGGATCCATGTATGGAAATGCCAGTTCACTCAAGTTCAACTGCATGGTTAGGCTTAGTCTTCACCAGTCAAGCAGTCAAAATGTCGCTGCAAGAGAAACGCGTACAAACAAGGAGAGAAATCCTTTGGTCTCAACTCTCAACTCCGTAAGTAATCAAGTTGCTGGTTCATTGTAATCATATGCTTGTTTTTCGTTGTATCGTTGGGTTTGGTACCAGAGTGATATCGAAGTAATGTGAGTTGGGTGATTTTCGAAGAATTGCATATTATTAGAGCATAAATGTCCGAACTTTCCATTGAACATGGCAATGTTAGGAAGGTCACAAATTCTACTGGAATTTCGACGAAACCATTTGATCTATTCTTCACAACCACTATAGGAAGAATTTTATAGACTCTTGCAAATCAGTTCGATACACCAATTAGTACGGATGAATGTGTTAGAATGTTTCGCACATGCATAATGTGTGCTAATATTGAGCGGTGAAATCTTACTTACTTTGAAATCTGCCATTGACAAAAACAGCCTGAATTTGCCTCCTGTACATATTATTGTAGCAGATGATGCCTTTCCCCTGTCAACAAATCTGATGAAGCCCTTCTCAAGAAGAAACTTGTCCATAGAAGAACGAAGAACGAAAATACCGTTTATCAAGAGCTAGACGAGTTGTTGAGAACGCGTTTGGCATGTTAGCAGCAAGATTTCGAGTATTTCGAAAAGAAATAGAAGTTGACGTACGCACAGTTGATTTAATTGTGCAAGCTGCATGCACTATTCACAACTGTTTGAGTACAGTATCGCCAGTTACATACTTTGAAAGAGGAAATGATTTTGAAGACACTGAAACAGGTGTGTTAGATCCAGGCCTATGGCGTACAACTGCTATCGAGCTACCATCCTTAAGAAGTGTTCGTGCAGTGAACGGTCACTCCAAAAAAGCAGCAGAAAGGAGAAATGAACTGGCTGCTTACTTCAATACAGAGTGGCAAGTTCCGTGGCAAATGAAGGCAATCGGAATGTAACTGTGGAGCAGCAGCAGCATTAACGTATCTGCAGCAGCAGCAGCAGCAGATGCATTAACGTATCTGCAGCAGCAGCAGATGCATTAACGTATCTGCAGCAGCAGCAGCAGCATTAACGTATCTGCAGCAGCAGCAGCAGCATTAACGTATCTGCAGCAGCAGCAGCAGCAGCAGCATTAACGTATATGCAGCAGCAGTATAAATGTATCTACAGCACCAAAGAAATTGGTAAAAATATATAGATGTTAATAAAATGAAATATAGTTGAATAAAATGTTACTCCTTTAAATTTTTCGATGAAATTTATCAGTTCAACATTGAATCTCATATTTTATGTGTGCGATCAGAACGTTGGACAGCCAAAAGCGCTGTTGTCCATGAAATACTATATTTTAAATTCTATACAATAAAATGACGGACTGCTCGTCGAGCACATCCGCCGTCTGCGTATGGCTTGACTATTCGTATTCGTCTTAATATTGCTTGATTTTAGAGATTTCCATCGAACAAACTTATTCGAAAAACGCAAGTCTTCTAATTTTTTTTCCTCTTATATATTAGAGTCGATTGAAAGAAATTTAAAATGCACGTGTTATTTATCTTTGCCTTGTATTCATGTTTTAAGAATTTACCGAAAGTTTAAACACATCTTCACGGCTACAGAACATGGATGTCAGATGGTGACAGGAGGTGCCGCGCTGACGACCCCTATAAGGCCCCTTTCACACAGGGCAGTAAATACTGCCAGCGTCCGACAGTATTTACTGCCGAACCTTAGCGGACATACGAAATGTGCACTGCTGTTCACACACGACTGCTTTTACTGCGGCGTACAATTTGACGCCTGACGCCAATTTCCTTGAAGTGATAGAGATATATTTTATAAAAGATATATTTTCCATAAAATATATAGGTATTTCCATAGAGATGTATTTACATCATTCTCACATAGAGATATACGGTATTTTCATAAAGAAATATTGTTACATAAACATAGAGATGGACTGATGAAGCATAAAGCACTGCAAGACTGATAGATCCCAGCAGTAAAAAGCGCCTCGTGTGAAAGATTGCGCTGTAAATACTGCCGCGGCATTTTTGACGCGCGCAGTATCTACTGCCCTGTGTGAAAGGGGCTTATCAGCCTCCTGCTGCGCTGCTGCTCCCAGGCGCCTCTCATCAACGTGGCACTCGGCAAACCAACCCGCGCGTCCACCGTGTATAACCCATAGTAAGGCATCAAAATATTGAATATTTATGTATGTATAAATTCATGCAGCATATTTTTGGAATGATTTCTCCATAAATAAGATCAACCAATCTGAGAAATCAAACACATTCAACGCAATGCATGCACGCAGTGTCAGTCAACGCAATGTATAATTGTTGCCTTTGTAATCAAATATTAACTACCGTGCAAATCCTACGACAACGTTTGTACTTACAGCTGGCAATGACAATAGACATGAGAGAATCCATCATGAAAGGCGGCCCACATTACGGATTACATAAATTTCTGCGCACTCAGTAGTAGTTGTAGTATAATGGTTTGCAAGCACTCCATCTATCAAGCTATTTCGCACCGGAGATCAAAAGTTAACATCGCCAGCAAGGCGGAAGGTCTCAATTATTCAGAGTCTCAAATTAATCATCACCCACAAGGGGAGGAAGGTCTCAATTGTCCAGCCCGCTGAAGCTGGCTCGAAAGAAGCAGCGTTAGCATCTCAAAGAGACGAAGTGACAAGGAGGGACAGGTGAAAAGCAACAGAAACGAAGACACTCGAACAAGAGGTCGCTTACACGGGACGTCGGCCACCCGCACGAGAGAGACAGAGAAGGGAAATGCAAGGAAACCTACCTACATAATAACTTAATGTAAACTACCCTACCTACATAATAACTTAATGTAAACTACCCTACCTACATAATAACTTAATGTAAGAAATCCTACCTACATAATAACTTAATGTAAGTATCCTACCTACATAATAACTTAATGTAAGGAATCCTACCTACATAATAACTTAATGCAAGGTATCCTTCCTACATAATAACTTAACCCCACAACTGAGACCTGCAGTCAGACACCGCGAGCTCAGCGGTGGGGCGCTCAGGCACAATCCCCCTTGGAGCGCGAAATCCCATAGGACTTCTGACGAGCACAGACACGCGTCAGAAGTCCCCCCTGAGAGGCCGCACACTCGGTAATACGCCCCTTCCCGTGTGTCTTCGACAGGTCAAAATAGTATCAGAAACTCAACTCTGCGATACTGTGGCTCTACTACTACTGTGTAACTACTTTTAAAGCTAGAAAACCATCATCACACACAATAGTATCACATTTTCAGACAAATATACATGTTGTAATCATCTGACTGTATAATAAATTTCGCTATCGAAGTCAAGGATGGATAACCAAATTTTTACTCGTATCCTCTGCGTAAGAAGGATACTTTTGTGACAAGCAAATTACCCGAAAAGCACATGTTTCAAGCAGGACATGGTAGAAATTAGTAGGAAGCTCAACGCCGACGCGCGTCGCCGCTGTGCTTTACAAAGAGGAGCCACTGCCGACTACGTACACGTGGCTTTTGAGTTTAGATAAATGGGGCAACTTGAGAATATTGTAAATATTATGGAACACACTTAATCGATCCATACAATTTATACTTAATTATATAATAATTAGTCTCAATTGATCGCAGTACTTCCAACACAGCCAGTTGGCGCATACGTAAAATTCGAAATAAATTTATGCAATATTTCATGTGAACATGAAAAATTTGATTCGCATTCATCTATGGAAAAACTATTTATTGCAACAAAATTTTTTCATTGTTCCTCGGACAATTTATATCAGGAAAAGTCTGATACATGGCCAGTGGCTTATCTTTGGCTTGAAAATTTTGTAAACACCTTGCTTCTGTCTGTCAGTTTTATTGGTACCTAACTAATTCACGCTAAATTTTCTTGGCATAACTTAATCTTAAAAGCCAAGCACACAGAACGAAGTCATGGTTTCGTCTCGATCTCGAATGACCCGCATCCCAATAACATATTTCTACTTTGGATAAATTACAGTGGCAAATACCTTCGTGCAGAGTGTAGGCAAACGGTTTTCAGTGACTTAAAAGAGATTTGCCTGCAATGCGCTATCGATTATTCAGACCCTATAAATCATCGATGATTCTTCTATGACTGCCACCTATACTCGCCAGCCTCCCGATTTATAGATGATGTATTGTCGATTTTGGCAGATCTGGCCATCCACCGTTACGCCACCTATAAACTACTATCGCCATTTTTAATCATCGGTGCGCCACCCTTAATTTTTATTTGGGTGGCTATCGTCAACAATACCTAAAAATGGGTTGGTCAAGGGAGGACTGATCAGTAACGACAGGTCTATATAGCATGGTCTCTCTCTCCTCTCCTGTCGAGCATTTGCATAAGGCGCCTTCTAAAATATAATTTACAACCTTACAAACACCTCCTCACCACATTCCAACACCAATACCGATTCATGCGATTCTTCCATCAAGTAAACTTCTACCTGGCCCAATAAAAACCAATCACATTAAATCAGACGGTCTTACGCTACTTGGCCCTAAACTGGATGCAATCGACAAAGACTTAGATAATGGAACACAACACGTAAAGGACGCCGCTGAAACAGCAATATACCCTCGACTGCACCTACATGCCAACACCTGCAACCGCTTACCGCCACGCTATGCAAGAACATGGCAGAAACTCATCACTTCACTGGAGACACAGAGATTAGGAAGATGTTTTTATCCATGAAGTGAAGGTCAAGTGCAATCCGAAAATCTCATGGCCATTTTTCAAAACTTCATTCATTTTCAAAACATTCACACATTTAACTCCTGTCTTGAAATTCAGATGAAATTTTTATAACAAAACATAAAATTTTCGGCGCTGAATATTCGGCGTATAAAATTTTCGACACTGTCCCAATATTTTTTGTTTGAACTATTACCCGTCGTTTCATCGAGAAGTTTTATAATTTTAAACAGCTCACTTTATTATAGGTTACGAAATTTTATATAGAAACTTTTCAAATATGAAGCAATTTATGACAATCTCCTTAAGCCTTAACCTGATTTAGCCTAGGAAAAAGACGAATGAGACATTTACTTAGTACCTACACTTCCTATTTTATTTATCTCTTATATACTGTATTTCTTTTCCTTTTCAATCTCTCCCAGCGGTCCCGAACGAGCAAATGACGGCGTTCTTTCAAATTTTTTCTCCTCATCGATCGAGGTTGGAGCTTTCCTGGTCATCGACTTGGGGCAGGAATATGCCATCGAAGCGGTGGCCCTCATGCCTAGGCTTAAAAATTTTGGATCAAACCGTTTCAAGGACATCGAGGTATGAAAAACTTACGAGTAAATCATGCTAACTTCTGATAATTGAAATTAAATTAGTTATAAAATATTTCTTCATAAATATTAATATCAGAGACGACCAATGCTCAACTCGTTGTAATGCTACAGTGGCAAGCATGGATGGTTGTTTCAAAGTATATACGATCGTTCAAAACATTCACAAGCCGATTTAAATCACGGGTGATGGAGCCGAGTTTGTTTCAATGTATGTTAATGTTTGTTACAAGCTTATTGATGGCCTGCAGTTGCACAATGTACAAACTCCTATTTGAATTAAGGGATTACACTAATGTTCCACAGCCTATACTCATCTTTGAATTACACTAATGCTATAGCCTTCTCGAATTATGCAGTGAAGTTATTCACAGTCTATTGTTTTTTTCTGAATTTATTCCTGACAGATTCGCGCAGGGCTGACCAATGTTACTGGACCAGACTTCAGCTCGTACACGCTACTGGCGCTGTTCCCTGGACCCGCCCCCGTACCAGCGAAATGGGTTACGAAGAACCTCACCGCCCCGGTACTGGGTCGCTTCATCAGCCTTCAGAGGACCGCAGTCCTTGCAGACTACCTAGAAGCCGCCGAGCTCATGGTCTACAGCAGACCATAATAGGGCTGCAGTCCCTGCAGACTACCTTGAAGTTAGGGAGCTCATGGTTTGCAGCAGACCATAACAGGACTGCATGCAGTCCCGGTAGATTAACTTGAAATTAGGGAGCTAATGGCCTACAGACGCGAGTAACAAGCTCGCTTGTCATCACCAAAATAAATCTTCCCCCTCGAGATCCAGAGCCACTCATTTAGATCTCTGATTTCATTGATAAATTAAATGATGCATTAAATTGGCTCAGATTTTTCATCCCAGTTTCCTAGAAATGAAGCACAGTTAATCAATTTACAATTAGTTTGAGCGGAGGAATCCAGAAAATGAAAATTGCAGTTGGCTTCAATTATTGTACTTCACTTAGATAGTGAAATAGTGGTTGCGGTAAAAAATTTTCCCGCATTCATAAATCACCGGCAACAGAGTAAAATTTAAAGTTCTTTTAAGTAAATATGAGAATAAGTAAATATGAGAGCTAAAACTTGACACGCTGATTTCATTCTTTATTGTGCAGGCTTTCTGTTTGGAACTTTTCCCGCTTATTACCATACTTTTATTAAACTTCATTTCTTTGTTTGTCTGCGACAAATCTTCTAATTGATATTTAACACACTTGTCTGTACAATTGATATGAAATTTTGCACACTTGCATAAAGTCGGAGACAATATATATGAATCAATTGACAGAATCACCAATAAGGGGTTAATCAGTGGTAATCAATTAATTCCGTTTTAAGGTATTACTACTCATTTAATTCCTCAGCATTCATTGTACATGTGTAGCATCGCAGATTCAGGCCTCTTTAGAAATGTTGTCTTTAAAAAGTACTTTTTAAACGCGTATTATTTTCTATACAAGCCATGTGCTCGTTTAACATTAAAACTTTGCCAAATTGAAACGAATCCAACATTTTCTACTTGGGTAATTATATTTTTTCGTTTCACCCAGACTTACTGGAACGTAAGCTCCGTCATTAAAGATTTGAATTTCGTGTTACGTCGAAGAATTTGTATCGACCATAGTACATCGAAGGAGTGACTATAGATACATTTTTTGACACAAAACGTTAATTCAGCAAATTTACACTGAATACCTATTATATTTCATACTTATATGTATGAACAATATTTTTAGCATTAATGCTTATATTAATAATATGGATACTTACATTGATTATATGCTTTAGTGAATTCTCATTCTCTCTAACTACGAAGATTGCAAATATTTAGCCAACTATATTTTTCACGCATCGTAATCTTCAATTTGTGGATTGCACCTTTAAATTAGATCACGAAATAGTCCTCGGACGTTGTTACAACGTTTATTAAACGTAGTTATAAGGTTTATTAAACGTTGTAACAACGTTTATTCAACGTCGTTGCAACGTTTATCCAACGTAGTTACAACGTTTGATAAACGTTGTTCCTTTTCCTTAAACGAGAACTTGTTCTACAGGTTGGTGCGAGTGAGTAACACCAAAAAAAGCATGCCGATAAATACAGGTTCCTGGCACTCGTGAACTGGAGACTTCTGTTGATATAAAGATTGCATAGTTGACATTTAATGACGTGTTGACATTCAGACGATTGTCTGAAACAGAATAGTAACGACGCGATAAATGGAGCCATTCATGCAGGATCAAGTTATCGGTATCACTAGCCTACGTATGAGTTACCCGTACAGATGGGGTTTCTTTAAACAATATATATCGTGCAATTATTCCCAGAGTCAGTAATGTAAGTGAGTATAAGCATTATCTCTTATTTTAAAGTCATTCGCAGGATTAAATGCTCTAGATTTACTGTCTGAAGTGTAGTAGTAAAGTTGAAAACTCTCTCTCTCATCTCTAAGGCAGTGCATAGTTATCATATTATTACGCTAGTTCAATACGCAGTCTGTACACGGACTCAGGATTCAGAGCGTTCGCGCTCTCGTTAAACAATGTGCTTGCATGCGCATCGAATTGGAAATCGCAAGGCGCCTTCCTCAGTTACTTGGATAGAAATATAAAAATATTTTGCTCAAAGTCGTCGAATTTCGAAGGGAATACGATATAAATGGATCCAGGCCGACTAAGCGTAGCAAGAGTAAAAATTGACTGCTTTGAGTTGGGAAGTTAGGGATAATTACTTTAAATAGGATTGTCTTAGCCGTCATCGATGGAGTGACTTTAGATAAATTTTTTATTATTTATAAATATAAGTACTTTTTTTGTATAGATCCTGTCTTTATTATTAAGTTCACTTAATATATTTTTTCCTCATAAACCTAATAACAACACTCTAGAACCATTCAAATAACCGCCACGTCTAACAAGGAGATTATTCATCAGCCCGGCACAAGCGACATTTTTGTGACGACGTTTGTGTCATCCCTCTTTCACGTTTTCAATTTTGACTTCAAAACATCAAATTAACTTCATCTTATGTCTTTATAACATGTAGATTACACTCGATTTTTCAATAAAACTTGCACGCTTAGAGGGAGGAAAAATTGGGGATAAGAAATTGGTCGGGAATAAATTTCACATTCAGGGTTCATGAATATAGGGCCCAGCACAGATTTTGTAATCAATTTTCTAGTCGTTCTTAATGTGACAAATTATTTTATTGATCTTACTTGAAAAAATGTCATATCAAATCACTTTATTTAGTTATATGTTTGATTCCTTTGAATCATCCTCATTTTCAGATCCACTGTGTGTGAGAATTAAACGAAAGTAAAACCCCCGAAAACTGGACCTGTTTTACTCCCTCCTCTGGCCAAGCCAAATAAAGTTATACATCGATTTTTTATACATTAACTCTGCTGATCCACGATATATTAGTTTGCTCATGTTCTGCAATTTTGATTTTTGCCTGCAAGTTGTATTTGCAAGGCCGGCTATGAATGAATGAGCAGCTTATAAAACGCTTTCATTCAAACTTTAAATAAATCATACTCCGTTTCCTGGTACTCAATGTTTTCTTATCTCAATGGAACGTTGAGTTAATAACGAAAATGTAGAATTGGTGGAAATTCGCAGCATTATTCTTTAAAGTTTAATTCAACTTTTTCTATATTGATAACGTAAGATGGATGTTAGAGAATAAAACATGTACCTGCAGACGTTATAAAGGATCAGGTGCTATGACTCATGAATTCAACTGAAGCCATCATAATTTATTTCCTTACCAAGATTTTAAACGACACTTTGTATGTCAAGTGTTCCAGTGTGGTGCACGTGATGGAATTTCATGTAAAATCCACGAGGATGTAACTCCAGTGATGGAAATTCGTGGAGACTCCAGGCGGATGGAACTCCAGGCGGTGATAGAAATTCGTGTAGACTCGTCAGATCAAATCCACCAAACCAATAGACAATGTAGATTTAACATCGGCTAGCAAGTTTCGCGGATTCAACAACACTTCCATATCAGTGAATCATCTACGTAAAAATTGTTTAGAATCTTCTGCTGTACTTAAGGCATTTTAGCATAATTCAGAGCATTTTGTTGCAGGAAAAATTCGAAATGCTTGGAGCTCCGAAAACGTAAACCTTGAGACGGCAATATCTCGTGTTGATACTCATCAAGTAAATTAAATCTGAGAAAATGACACCGCTCGGATGGAATCTTCACCTGGTAAAATATGGGTGTCATGTTCTACGAGAGCCAGGGAGTGCAATTTATTTTTTACTTATTAATTTGGACGAGAATTGAGAAATAATTACTTCAACATTAAGAACATTGAATTTGCCCAGTTTTCGGTAACGACGCCTGAATACTTCACAGATTTACACAATACAGAATACTACACATATAATACTAAATATAATACACAATACTACATATATAATCCTATATATAATACACAATACTACATATATAATCCTAAATATAATACACAATACTACATATATAATACTACATAAATAGTACTACATAAAGTTCAGTGATGTGAGTGGCCGCGCGCAGGCGTGACCGCGGGTAAACATTGTTCACCTCCACGACTGTCAGATGACAACGCTTTAATTATTATATATATTAGCTAGTAAACAATAGGATAGAATTTTAATAAACCTGCAATTGTTGATATATCCTGGAAAATTCGATCATGTCTACAATTTTCAGTTATTTTCAATACTAAGACTTAGATTACTGAATTTTTTATAGTATTGTAGCGAGTCGAAAAGATGCAGTTTGTAAGATATTCATACATATTTTCCCAAAATTAACTTTTAACAATAGAAATAGAAGAAGGATATTAATATATAATCAATATATAATATAATAATATAAGAGAATAATTTATATTTCGGGTCGACAAAAAGTTTAAAAATTGACAAATAATTGCTAATTGCAATACGACACTTCGTGTATTGTTTGAGAAACGAATTGGAAACATTCTCCAATATTCAACACCGCTCAACATTATACCACATCATCCATGTACGGAACATTCAATCCCATTCACCCGTACCAAACACTCATACTAATTTCTGGTACCCAATATTTTCCACGTATGGCAGTGTAAAACATTCTCTCACCTTATCTAGTTTTATAAATTCTCTCATATTCGCCATCACACAACATTCAAATTTATTGCTAAGCATTCTCCGGCAATAATAACTTAAATCAGTCCTCAAAGTTCTCCCGAAATTTTTGCAAACAGCCTAGTGCATCTACAGGGCTCAACTTCAACCATTTCTACATCGCGCACATTCAATATAGTACCTAATAATTTCACACTAGTGTTTCTTTGTATGAAATGCCTATAATATATTGAATTGTTCGCAGTAATGCAATTCAAGGCGAGACCTGTGCGCTTTCTTTCTTCCTTTTGCATGCACGCGTACCTAACATCAAGTGTAATTTGTTAACGACTTATCATTTCACGATATGTCACTAGTAAGTTCCGTTCAGCTAACTGTTTTGAACGGGTTAATAAAATTCTGCCTACAGCGGCTGTAAAGACGAATAGAACTATTTCTACCATCGATATTGCAGTTGGAATTTATTTCCTTTCCAACATTCACATTGCCATGTTCTATATGGCAATTTCCAAAATTTATCCTGAAATACTTTTTAATTCTTCGAAAATAACCCAATTCATAAGGACAATTCGATTTCACTCCCACAAATTACCTGATGATGTGATAGAAAGAATTACATAAATGATAATCATAGAAAAATAATAGCTTAGTTACTTACAACGCTCTGCATCCTTGTTCGTACTCGTTTTGCTTGCAGCGGCTTGGTGCTAATCACGCTGTCGAGTGTCGACTGCCGGTAATTCTAAACTTTCGGTTCCACAATTCGATTCATCTATTATGGTAAAATAGAAATTAGAACCTAAGGCATGTAAACATGAGCAGCTCCAAAAACAAGCTCATGTAGACATACCCCAAGTTGAAAATTTGAATGCCGCCATACCGGTGCCGGGGCCAGGGTTTTCCAACGGATATTGCTCAAACGCCTCAAAGAATCCCCGGACAGTGAAAGTAAAAAAGTTGTGCTTTTAAAAATGTTCAGAATTAACATGTCTATCCTTTAAAACAAATTATTTTCGAGTCGTAAATTTCACTTTCCACTGTACGATTACACAACTGAAATGAGTAGAGTGTGTCACTTTACGCGTGAACAAGACTAGCGCAACTATTCAACTGCCGCCACCTGCCAGTAGTCTCGGCGTCTGCTTGTTCTCCCCGCATAGCCCTAAAGCGGGGTAGTGGCAACCCCTAACTAATAGGGAGTATAATGGGTGGGGGCTAAATATTTTACTTGTCGAGCAACAAATTTTGCGGAGCGAACAGAATTAAATAATTATATGTAATAAAAACAGTAAAGTATATGGACTAAGTTCTGTCATCGATGTCGTTTGAACCACGGAATATAGTTTGTATTAATTAATTTGCTCAAAAAGTGCGAGGTGCCATGACACTTACGTCGCGATGAGTCATACCCAGCATGCACAAACGCCATTGAATAAAACGATCATAAATCACAGAAGGAATTATGTGAACCGCACCACAATATGATACAATTGTGAACCTCACCTGAGAGTATTGAAATTTTGTAGACCTTGTTTGAATAACAAAGGGTACATTCCTCACTGCCTGTCATCAGGCAAAACACTGTCATTACAATATCAAGCACTTTCATGTCAATATCATCGTGACCTAAACATTTGAAAAAAAATTAGTAAGCCCTGAATAACCGAATATTCATCTATTGTTAGGCTTGATACAAAAAAACAGTAAACAAAATGGAACTTTTATTTCAGAGATGACTGGTCCAAATCTTGAGAAAGCAGACGTATTCACAAAAATCTAGAATTGAACCAAGTCGCGAAAAGTGACGCTTGGCAGCGGTTCCAATACAGTTTATCGCCGTTGTGCCGACGAATAAACCCGGCCCAACATAACTGTAGAAGCAAGAAATATTTTACAATTCTGCAATCCAGTAGTAGTATTCCAGTGTCGCAATGAGTTTCAATCTAATACATTCATATAAGCAAATCATTACAAGTTTTACACACCGTGATGTACGAAAGGCTCTTTCTATCGCAAACAGTGACGCTGAAAGTCGCCCAAAATAGAAAGAATGTTGTTCCCCATCGGATACGCAGTTATTCTATCGAATAGAAAGAATAAATAGCCGTTAGATAGTTGGTAATCAAATCATAAGTTTTATGAACATAAATGTAAGACGGAATATGTCACTATAACAGCGACGGACCCACCTTAAAATCTTTAGCCACCAAGCGGTTAAGCTGCAACTTTTAAGAGGCATGTAAATAGGCCATGTAAAGGGAAATTATGACAGTAGAAAGGGAGGACAGACTCCAATAATTAACTAGCAAGTTGAGCTTAGGAAAGCATTAAGCCTTCCCAAAAGATTAGGAACAAATATTTATCTTAAGTAAAAAGCCGAAGCTCAAAAGTTAAAGTGGTCATACCACAAGAAAAGGCAAATCCCAAATTCAACACTGGAGTCGGTCCTATCCTAATCAAAGAAAGCACGCACATGCATAATAAACGAAAATAAATAAAACGAAAAACAAAGAGTGATCACTCAAAATAATAAATAGCAATTAGGAAGGAATGGCTTTAATCACTCCTAACGGAGCAACATTAATGTGATATTTTCACCACCAAGTCTTACAGCCAACTCTTACTATTTACAAATTCATACCCAACAAAAGGTATGAAGAAAAAGAACAAATTTGTATCCTAAGGAATGTGGAAATTTCTAACACTATTGCTTTTTCTGCCAATTAACAACTTACATATTAGTAATATGTGTTATTATAATAATTTTAAATTTATCAATTGGAGCTACAAGCATTACTTCTTTTTTTACTGCCACGTTTTCATAAAGTATTTTTTTGCTCTTGCACCCCTTAATCATATTTCCATGCCTTCAAGCTTCCTGTGGTTTTTAAAGATCCAAAAATAAATCCAGATATTTTTGTCCTATAATTAATGAAATTATTATCTTACAACACGCAAGCTTAAAAATTGGTATAATCAATTATCATATCGTTCCATCGTATGCTTTGACAAGCGTACGCGTGTACATGCATCGATGCCATATGATGAGCGGGAGATGGTCATGGTTCGCTCAAATAACAGCGTCTGACCACAGAAGCTTGGCCAGCTGCTTTTTTTCGGTCTAATTACGTATATTCGGCCTATCGAGCAATCGACTCCCCAAATCGGCTCCTATATAGCCGCTGATTACAGTTAGGCGGACGATAGGCGCCGAGTCACCTTTAAGCCGACTGTCTGTCCTTTGGGGCGGCTCCTAATGGAACAAGAAACTCGACTGGGCAGGCAATGTAACTAAATGTACAGGACGTATATACGTAGAAGTGATACTTTCATTTTTTTCGGGCCGAGCTGGGTCAAGATGACTCACACAAACGCAAAAAGAGCATTGCTATGCGAAGTCTCACTCATTTTTCTGAGTGTAATGCACAATTTCGAAACTTACTGTGGACAAAGATTTTCATGGTCACGATTTCTCCGAAGGCATATTTTACCGATTCTGGAGACTGGGAAGGGCCAGTTGCTTGCATACAGGATGCAAATGACCGGGTATAATCAGTTTAGGTAAAGTGTCATTTAATGGTGTTGAAGCATATAGATTAAATATATTTTGCATTTCGTTCTATTCTGCCTCTGTTTCAAACCGTGTTCTACTATATGTTTAACGTAAGAAAAGCCCTTGACAGGAAAGAGCGCTTTTCCTAAAAATATTCCAGGTTGGTTAATTGGTTAATCGAGTTGAAAAAAAATTACCTTAAGCATCCAAATGTAAGATGATTTTTAGTACAGGGTGACACAAAAAAAACAGAGCTCATAAAAAGTTGAATAATTTCCACAATACTCAAGTAATCCTGTTATTTGTTTCAGATTCATTAAGAAGACGGATTGATCTAAGAGTCTACCACGTGTGAGCTTCGAGATGCCTTGGACTACAGAGCAAAAGACATTTGCAGTTATGAGCGGCTGTAGAACAAAGAGTTTTTGTGGTATAGAATTGAGATTTTGCAGATGTTGGCTACATAGGTTGTACATAATTCCATAGAATTTTTGTTTCAAACTGAATAAAATTTCAGGAGTTATAAGACTTTTAGTGAGCTCTGTTTTTTTTGTGTCACCCTGTAGTTATATTATTGATCCGATTAAATTGCAAATGAACTAAGAAATAAGAAAAACGCTAAGCAAATTCACAATAACTTCACTAAAAACATTTCGTAGGCCACCTCCATAATCAAATCAAAAATTTATAGAATACAAGTAAAATCTGAGAGAAAAAACTCGATAACGTGAAAATGATAACCGAAACAAATACCTGTTTGCAATTTCCGGAGGATGAGAACTGCGCGCGTTACTATGTCAAGGTTTCCGTTTAAAAATGTGCAGTGATTCCAAAATCCTTAAACCCCAAGCTCAGAAGAGGAACCGAGTTTCTATAAATCACTTTCAGACACAGTTACGTCGCACTGTTTAGCGCGAAGGCGCACAGCATAGTTACAAAACCTGGAAAGTGGCAGGTTCGAACGAAAACTCCTGCCGCGGTGTTCAGCTGCATGGGACTATACTTTCAAAACTCGCTAAGTGAACGTAAGTACCTACGCTCTATTTTCTTATCTATGGTTCGTGGATTTTGCTTGAAAGGCCGTCAATGATTGGCTGATGAACTTACGATCTCTTAACTTTTTTTGAAAGTATAGGCCCTGGTACCGGATGTGGAAGTTACGTGACGTCAGTCCGACGTCCGCTGATGCGCAGCGTGCACAACAATTAGTCAACCAGGTTAGACCGCATGGAGGCAGGAATAAGATCCTTTTAAGTTGAAGAAGGAATCAATCTTGAAATTATTCACAACTGAAAAGTGCAAGTTAACATCATAATAATGTTATAGCAAATAATATTTCCAATTTTCAAGACATTATTTCAGACGAGCTCCCGAAATAGGGGAAAGTCCTACAAATATTTTCCTATTATCTACACCATTAACAGAGTTAGAATATCTATTCTTCACGAAAAGAATTATGTTATTAAACACGAGGCACGATGGAAACCCATCCAGTTTTAACATAAGTATTTCGAATATTACTTTAATGTTCCGTCGCTATGTGTAGAATTTTTCCACCTCCTATGATACGCTTTCTGAAATCAAATTTATTCGTAATATGTCAACTCTCCACGAATTTCTAATAATTATGGAAGTAATAAAATTGTTTTGAGAAAGAACCAACCATAACAGCGAAATTTTAAGTGTCACAAAGGGTCTTCAAAAATTTTGATATGTAAAAAACGCAAACATAAACAATAACCGGCATCATGATAGTCTGTAATGCGTGTCGTCTGAGTAGTTTTTTTTCAAATGGTCCTCTTGTTATCGGTCCTGTAGTGGTTGGTATTTTCATTTACAAGCCTTTAGTTCTTTCCGAGCTCATAGATGGCAACATTGAAATAGTGTCCATAGTTCCCAGGTGACGCGTAGCCCGGGAGCTCCTAGACTAATATTCAGCGTTGTGAATTATTCGTCCGTCATTTATGACTGTAAGTTACCTTATTATCGTAAAGTTGGCTACTAACAAAATTTTGGGAGGATAAGCTTATAATTCGCTGAATAGGGTGCCTGAAACGTCAAATTTTTTGGCCTCATTTCTTGAAATCGACTGAAATATTTGTAGGAGGAAAATATTCTATTGAGCTTTAATTATTCATGGATTCACCCATTATTTTTCTACCAATTTTCTAAGATTGTTTTTTCATTATCTCTATAGGGGACGGGGGACGACTGCCCTTTCATTTAACCAAATCGCCATTTAAAAAAAGTTTTCATTGCTTACTGTCTTACAATTGCCGCGACCGGCTTTGATGAGGTAACCATTTACGCGGTTAACAGAAGACTAGCTAGATTTTATGTTGCAGCTCCCGTAACAGTTCCTTCAAAGATTCCGGACTCTAAGAAGAATAACGACCAAGTGCCAGAACAGTTCGCCATATGACTGTTAAGCATCACAAAATGATTCCATGATTGGAAAATCACAGTCCTCACAAACTACAGCTTCGACAACTACATTCTGACTTAATATTCAAATGACTTACTCTTGAAGCTTCCTTAAATTATTTCAATTAGGTTTTAAATTTTCCAACTCAAGAGCCTCGTAAATCATAAGAAAAATTTAAATCGTTGAAAGTTTTCGGCCAATGCAATTCATATGAAACCGTCCCCTCCTTACAATGGGTGGGGCCGGTTAATTATGGGTGGCAAGTGAGGTCTAAATAAGAGTAAAATATAGTAACTTGAATTGAGCGATTCATGTTACTATATTTTACCATTCATCTCATAATATTAGTATTATCTATTAACATGTTATTTGGCTTTTACCTTATCTACTGTTCTCAGTTGATATCAACTTCGCCAAAATAACTTTCATTTCATCGAGCATACTGACTCGTAAAATTTATACAATGACATGGTCTCCAGAATACATCAGAAATAACTTTTGATTGACTGATGATTCAAAGAAGTTGAACTAAAGCCCACATATCTGGTCTTGGTTAGTGAAATAGGCTCAACGAGATTCAACTTATTTATACTACGTGTGTTTTAGCAAATAAAATTCTCAAGTGATTTATATAATTAAAGGAAATATATCGACTTTATTTAAATTTTTGCGGCGATATTCTATCGTGAAATAAGTTTTGAATTCACACTCAAAGAAAAATAATTATAAATGCCACAGAGCGCAATTCCGCAGGTATAAAAAACTTCATTGGCGCATTTTTCTAGAAATGCCGTAGGTACGTGGAACATGACGGGCCGCACTAATTAATGTTAACGACACAAATCTGCGCAACGTCACTGACATCATAAGTGAACACGTCGTAGGCATACACAATAACTATCTATTGTACTATATATATACTATATATATTGTACTATATATATGTACTATATATGTATTTTACTATATATACTATAATAATTTATGAAAAGACAACCGACTTAACGATTTCTCCTGCGTTATCAAATGACGGTAAAATTGTTTTATATCGGATAATAGATGAATTAATTTGAAACACTTAACTCAATATTTGTTTCACATTTAACGTAATATTTACCTCAATACGGGACATGATAGTTAGTTAGCACTCACTTATTAAATAATTGTTTTAGCAATACTATTATTCGACAAACGAAAAGTTAAAACAAATATGTTAGATGAATAATAGCGCAATATTGCAGATAGCAAAAATATTATTTTATCAACTTATAATTAAATAATAAATGTGAGACAATAAATATTGCAATATTGCAGAGGAAGGCGAAGCGAACTTCGATCAGTTCATAGCGATCGTCTTGCCAGTCATGGAGAGCGATGACGACGACGCCATGCATGATGAGATGAAGGAGGCATTCAGACTTTACGACAAGGGAAGTGAGGCTTACGACTTCAGACTTTACGACAAGGAGGTAAGGCTTACGACTTCAGACTTTACGACAAGGAGGTAAGGCTTACGACTTTAGACTTTACGACAAGGGAGGTAAAGGCTTACGACTTCAGACTTTACGACAAGGGAGGTAAGGCTTACGACTTCAGACTTTACGACAACGGAGGTAAGGCTTACGACTTCAGACTTTACGACAAGGGAGGTGAGGCTTACGACTTCAGACTTTACGACAAGGGAGGTGAGGCTTTCGACTTCAGACTTTACGACATTGTAAGTGAGGCTTACGACTTCAGACTTTACGACAAGGGAGGTGAGGCTTACAACTTCAGACTTTACGACAAGGGAGGTAGGGCTTAATACTTCAGACTTCACGACAAAGGAAGTGAGGCTTACGACTTCAGACTTTACGACAAGGGAGGTGAAGCTTACGACTTCAGACTTTACGACTATGGAGTAGAAGCTTACGACTCCGACTTTACGACTAGGGGGTAGAGGCTTACGACTTCCAACTTTTCGACTAGGAAGTAGAGGCTTACGACTTCAGACTTTACGACAAGGGAGGTGAGACTTACGACTTCATACTTTATCACAAGCTAAGGAGGTAAGGCTTACGACTTCAGGCTTACGACAAGGGTGGTAAGTCTTGTGACAAAGGAGGTGACTTACGACTTCAGACTTACGATTGGCAAGCTGAGCGTCTCTTTGCTTGTGCATACCTTCCCGCCATTCAAATCTTTTTACTTAAAGTCTTCTTTGTTTTAAAGTCCGAATAAAGTCTAAAGGTCCGAATAAAGGCCTATAGTATTCGCTATAAAGATCTATATTGATCGTTCTTGCATGAAGTGACTAGCAAATCTATAGCTCGAAAATTGTCAAATGACACTTGTCGAAGTTTCAGATAAGCAATAATTTTATATTTTTCAAGAGCAAATTGACACAGACTGGCACAATTTAGCTCAAGTTGACACAGATTGGCACATGTTTCATTATCCAGACTTATTCTATAGGACCAAATTAGTAGGCGGGAATTATATGTCTCTGGTAAGGTATCTCTAGTAGAGTTGAGAGAGACGTGTCACTGGTAACAGGTTATGGCCGCAAATTTGTAATATGAAATTAGTAACATTGTCAAGCGTGATTGCCAATAGACCTACAACAATTTGTTCTCAAATTAAAATAAGTGAATTCGGAACGCTCTGTAACCGACGGTAGATGGACGTGTAGCTGATGCGACGAGGTCCGCTGTTGATGACGATCGCTATCGTCTTCTAGAAGACGATCCAACACTCGCTGCAGACCTTCCGTGAGATAAGGAGGCGCCAGACCGTGAAGACATCGGAACGTCAGAACAGCGACCTTGAACTGCGTACGCTGCTGCATGCGCAGCAGTGAAGATCGCGCAATATCGGCGTCACATGGTCGAATTTTCGCTTACTGAACACGATTCGAGCAGCAGCGTTCATTACGAATTACAGTTTATCAAGTGCCGTGGTTGCAAGTCCGTAAAGTGTGGTATTACCACAGTCTATTCTGGTCAGAACGAGCGCCACCACAAAGGCCTAGAAAGACAGCTGCTGATGCTACGTATTCGTCTCAGAGCGCTAAAGCAAGCGGTGGCGACTTTGGCAATGTCCAGCGAGTCCTGGACATTGTCCTTCTGCTGGACATTTCGAGTCCTTCTGCTGGACTCGGAACTTCATTGAAAGTTCTTAGTCCAGCAGAATGCCAAGGTTGCGAACTGCGGAAGGGAGGTCAATCTTACGACTTCAGACTTTACGACAAGGGAGGTGAGTCATGCGACTTCAGACTTTACGACAAGGGAGGTGGGGCTTACGACTCCAGACTTTACGACAAGGGAGGTAAGGCTTACGACTCCAGACTTTGAGCATATTCCCCATAAGTGTGATGTGCAGGTGGTGGCTACATCACCACTAAGGTGCTTAAGGAGATCAATAAGGAGCTCGATAACTAGCTTAGCATCACTGACCTTGACGGCCTCATTAATGAGATCGACGAGTCACCGTCGATTTTGACGGTAAAATTAATTTTATTATAGAGATTTAACGGTTGAATTTGATTATATTTCCAATTATTGTGTACTGAAATTGAATATTTTTTCTAGGTTTACGTTGAAGTTAAATGTTTTTCTATTCTTCGCGTTCAAGTATTATATTTTTGGACTTTTGAAATTATAACAGACCTTTCGCCGCTTAACATCAAAAAGATAGAAATTTATTCGTTTTGAAGCGGTAGTAAGTCTCATAATTTCACGACTTTTAGCCGTTTCTGACATAGAGTTAGTGTTAATAATTTTTTCAATTCATAACTTAATTTAATTCAAAATTTAAAACTTATCCCAAACTTAGAACTTAAAAATTATCCCAAATCTGGAAATTTATCCACCTGGAAGCGACAAAGTCTGCTAAAATTTCATGTGTGTCAGTTCAACCGTATCTGGATTTGATTTAGTAACAATAAATTTTATATAACCTAATCTGAAACTTTTAATGGATGTCAAACAGCTAAAATGCGGTTCAAATTTCAATAGTGTCAGTTTTGACGTTTCCGACTTGAAAATTCTCCCAAACCTAGGAATTTATTAAATTTTAAACGGGAATAAGGTCTGTTATTATCTTACGAGTGTCAGTTTAGCCGTTTCTGAAATGAGATAATAATTAATATATCTCTATGCAACTTGTAAATTCTCCTAAACCTAGAAATTTATTCATTTTAAAGTGGAAAAAAGTCTGCTACATTTTAACGGATGTCAGTTCAGTCATTTCTGAAATAAAATATTGGTAATACTGTTGCTTGGGTCCGTTGAGCAGCCATTTACCGAGCTTACTTAAAACCTTTATTTAACATTCTAACGTTGCTTGCGACCGGATGCGAACACCGCTTTTCACGATGTTTTGAGACGTGAGGCTACCCCGGCCACTTGGCTATCTTGAAGAGCGGCCTGTTTTCGCCAAGGAAAATTCTCGATGTCCGGTTAACTTGTTGTCGCTTTGGGAATCTTTCTGACAGATTTTCAATAACTGCTCATTAATATACTTGATTCGTTGTGGATATAACTATGTGGATATACGTATTTTAAGTTAGCAGCCTGACTAAGCCATTACCTGGAATAAGTTTGGAAATTTTATAATCCCGTTATATCACGAATTCCGTTAACCCGGATTTATTCTTTCGGAGTTTTTTCACCCCGAATATAATGTATAATTATACTGTTAAAGTATGTTGATTAATGAGAGGCTCTTTCAAACTCCCATTTATCGCACGACTCGTGTTTTGGAGTGTGTGCTAAATTATTTTGTCCATGTTTAAATTTTACATGTATAGTTAGGCAGAAGTTCTTCCATTGAGCAAGTTTGTTTGAAGACCAGAGAACGCTTCTTATTAATAATTTTTTTACTGAGTCGAACGAACTTTCTTGCTGACGTTGGCAGGTCAAAAAGCATGTTACCCAATTACATTTTAATAGAATATTACGTTTCGAAAATTCAATATTCATTATCACGTAATTGAAGGTTTCACTACAGTTTAACTTTATAGTTTGAAGTGACGTAAGTACAAACAAAGGGCATTGTAGATATACTTTGATATTAAGAAAAGCTTAAAAATTACCCAGAAAATAGTTCCAAATGTTGAATCCGGTGGTTTGTAGGTTGGTTGCTAGAAACTATTCTTGATAAAGAGGGCTTCAGCCATCGCTGGTCTTGAAGCATCGTGGCACCACACGTTCGTTAGACTCATTAAAAAAAAAACAAGCACGCTAACCTTTACATTCACATATTTTTCAGCACAAGTTATTCTTTAATGCAGGTTTTATTGAAGACGAAAGGTTATTTTTTATTAGTAGTTTTCTTATTCTTTTTCTTAATTCGGTGGGTGGATCTGGCGGACGTTCAGAAAGAGAGAAGCGGAACCGATGATCACACTCTTCAGAGCCCTTGTAATACCTTTCCTTGAATACTGCTGCCAGCTCTGGACTCCGTTCACACTAGGCGCAATACGGCAACTGGAAGGAGTCCAACGAACCTTTACTTCCAGGATCAGAGGGATGGAGAATTTTAACTACTGGGAGAGGTTACAGCGACTGAGTCTGTACTCACTGCAGAGGAGACGGTAGAGGTATGCCATTCTGTACACATGGAAAATGATACCCGGAATGGTGCCAAACTTCGAGAGCGAGACCTTCAGGATTCAGACATATCACAACGAGATAAGGGGGAGACTGTGCAAGATCCCCCCCCCCTACGTAACAGATCCGCAGTCAGATTTCAATCACTGCGGGAAGGCTCACTTTCCGTGGCAGGACCAAGGCTGTTCAACGCCCTATACCAAGGGATCTAAGAGAGGGGGAGTTCACCCTGGGGACCTTCAAGAGACAAATAAACGTGTTCGTGAGCACAATCCCAGATCGACCTCCCCTGCAACACTACCAGTGGCGAGAAGCAAGCAACAGCATCGTGCATCAGGTGGCCCAAATGAGGGCGGATGAACGATAATCAGAGGCGGTGATCCATCGTGGCCTGGGACTGCTATGTCTTAAACAAATACTAAGGATACTAAGGTGAATCAGGCTTCAGGTAGGACTTGAAAATTCAAACATAAGGTTTCCAATGAACATTTTATTATAATTTACAGCGTTTCGAATGCAACTTCGTTCATTATCAAGTAGAGGAAGAGTTTTGCAACACTTGAATTTGAAATTTTGAAATGACGTTGGTACAAACTTAAAGTATTATGGATACAGATTGGAATCAAAGCTAGAATTACGAGAACAGTTTCATCGTCCTGACAAATCCGGCAGTTTGCAAATTTATAGCTGGAGACTCCTGCTTGATGATGAGAGCCTCAGCTATTGCCAGTTTTGGGGTGATAGCTGAGTCTATTACAACCTGACCGAATATAGCAGGAAACCTAGCTCATCAAACACTAAAGGGAACCTTAACAAAAACAGAAAATAACCCTTTCGATTAACATAGTAAGCAACCTTGTGAAACAAAGCAAGAAGAACACAGACGCAGAGAAAACTGCTTACTTTGGACTATTTAAGTGTTGCTGCAACCCATTAAAACTTTCTTAACCCGCGTGATTCTGCCCAAGCATTTGTCATTTCATTCACAAACATATCTCTATCGCTTCTGTTTGCTGGCTTGATATAATAACTTCTAATATAGTGGATCAGGCAGGACATGAATACATGAAGATATCTTTCTCTTTCCTAGAACTTAATGTGCTGGGACTTGGGGCTATAAATACGGCATCATGAGCGACATGAGGTCATTGTAGCTTCTGGCGCGTAAGTAGCAGTTGCTCTTATCTGGCGCTCCAACATCCGAGCCACAGTGAACTGTTGGCTTCAGCTAACACGCAGCCAGTGGTACAAGCCAATCTATTACGACATATTGCCACGCTGCCTAGATAAGGCACGAAAGCTTACATTTTTACCAGTAAGTATTGTCATCTCATAATATAGAATGATATAGTAATGTAAGCTTTAATCAGGCCATGTAGCTTGTAGCCGATTCTAAGCAACGCGTTCATCTCGCCGATTTCATCCAAAATTTACAAAATCAGTTACAGGTTTCGAACCTCGAACTCGATGTTCCAATCTGGGTGATTATAACCACTCGGCCACCCCGAAATTGCAACCATGATATTGGGTGCACTGTACAGAAACTTTTTTGTATAAATGATAAAACACATTTAATCCCTGACAAAGTTGGAGAAAAATTAGTTAGCATATATATCGTCTTATTATTAGAAGATTATTATATATTTACTTATATTGAAGTATCAATAAATATCAATAATTTGCATAGCACATATTGTCGACCCTAAATGCATAACATAAACAAAAAATTTGTGGTTCGAATATGTTGGACTCACAAGAATAGCCCTTGTATTAAAAATTAAAATGGAGTCCTGTTTCCTGAGGTGTCTAATAACTCGTACGATAGCAAAGTCGACGAGTCATAGAATTTCTGCGAAGGAGACGTCGGTAAAATCAGGCGACGCGTCTGCAGAAAAGAAGCTAAATTTAAGTATTTTATCGTAGAGACAAAAAAAAGAGTTCTGGTACAGTGCAGTGTTTAGTTGTTCTAGCTCTGAAGTTCCAGAGTGCTCTGAGATCCAGTTGATTGGTAGTGATGGTTTAGAATGTTGCGTTGAATTGAAACTGCTCTAATTATTTTATGTCTGTCGACGTCAGGTTCGAGATGTAGAATTTTATGTATTCTGTTCTAGTGCCTCCCAGGCTAATGTGGAGTTCTTGCTATTCATTTCATGCGTTTTTGGTTCTCCAGCGGCTAGATGCATTTTGAGCTGACTTGAAAGCGTTGCAGTTGTCATGCCGATAGATACGAACAGTTACAGAGCTCGAACTATATACCCGTGGTTACACGCGTATTTGTTATAGGGAGCGCAGCCGTGGGTAACAAAATTGACTCGTAAACAGGCCCTGGGCCTAACGCCGACCATCAGCATGCAATATCTACACATAGCCTCAGATTATTGAGCTGTGGGTAACTCCGGCTAACAGTAAATCCGCTGTGCACAACACAGCCACTGCTTCACAGCGCCGGAGCCCAACTGGCCGGAGCGCAACAGGCCCTACCGCAACAGGCGGCGCAGGTTAGGTTAGGTTAGGTTAAGTTACGTTAGGAGTAGCTGTTGCGGTAGGGCCTGTTGCGCTCCGGCCAGTTGTGCTCCGGCCTGTATGCGCTGCGGCCTGTGACTGAACGGGGCTGTTGTGGGGGGCGCTTTGTGTCAAAAGCCGTGAAGATGCCCGGCTGCATTACGCTCGGGAAGGTATATGAATCGCATTATGGACTTGGGCTATGCTGACCTCTAGCTATCCACCCTTTGTTAATGGCATTTGTTTGCTTCGGTTTGTAAGTTTGGCGCTGTTTTCCAATGCAATATGAGGCTTGTTACCGTGCGGCTCTTGCTGTAGACCATCAGTTAAAGCCGATGGTTGTCGGATGCACCTTTGATGTTTTTCCTAATCATTTGCTTGCGGATTCGTCTATAGGTTTTTATGCAAAGGAACATTGAATTTGGCGGTAAACCTGATGGACTTGCGGGGGTTTAGGCTTTCTCAGATTAATTATTGGGTACCATTTTTTTGTGTTTCTGGTTTTTTGATAGGTAGTAATATTAAATATTGTCCAAGAGTGAATTATAATGTACGTTGTTGATAAATGCTTGCTTGAGTTCAATGATGCTGTCATCGAATGACTGCCAAGTAGACAATATTTTATTGGTTTAATGGATTAGAACCTTTGATGATGGATAGCAACCCGATGTTCCTATCTTAATATCGTTGAGGGCATTCACTTCGAGCGTTGAGTGATGCCTATTCTGTAATGATGCTCAGAGTTGCCTCAGTTTACAGAGGCAACAATTAGATGTGAAGTAATTGAATTATATCCTTCTCGGCAGATAACCAGTCCGGACGAAGAGATGCGCATCACGGTTGCCGGTATTCTCGTACTGGCGCTTCTGCTCATATTTCCCGCTGTAATAACTCTCGCCTTCGATCCACGCATGGCTGGATTCGCTTCACGGGGCGGATCCTCGGAAACCAGCGCTACCTGCACTCCCAGGCAATGGGAAAACATGAGAGAATTCGTTTGTGATTCTGACTGCTGTTTGACTTGTATTAGTGGTATATTTATAGCAGAACGCCCTTACCTGCCATGTAAGAACATATGTGAGATTCGATCCAAAAGCGGAGACTGCGTCAAAGACACGGCGTGTCTTCTTCAGAAAAAGTATTATTCAAATATGGCTGAAAAAATTAAACTTATGGATGAAACTTATGGGAATTGCAGTTTATTCGACAATTATGGTGTGTCTTGCGGCGATGAGTGTATCCTAAGCAAATGGAACAGCCTGGTCGAGCGTTCCAAGAAACGTAACAGCCCAATGACGACAGCCGTCCGCTCCGCCATCGAAACTTCCGCTAGCCCTGCCCGCCGTCCCTGTTCTCGGCGGCAGCAACGGCTCATTGAACCATGCACTTCTAATGTACCAGTACCCGGGGATATCACTGCCGTAACTGATAATGATTATTGCGGCAAATGTGAGGTTAAATCCGCTTACGGGGACTGCACCTGGGATCACGCGTGCCTATCGAGAAATCTCAGCTCCTGGTCACGGCCGACTCTCGGGAGGAAATTCATGATGTCTCCCTTGTTCAAGAATTACGACGGAAAATTAGCGAGCTCATTAGGCAGGAAGGTAGATTTGGAGTGTGCTTTTAGCGCCTGGCTTAAACGCCATGGCCTGTGAGGACTGCAGTTCTGAGGCTTGTTGATCTAAGGTCTGATATCGGTGGAGGCATGCAGGAGCTCGGTCATCTGGCGCTATGTTTGATCATTCCATTCATATGGACTAATTTTTCGTAAATATTTTATCTCATCAGAGACTGTCCGAACCTTGAGCAAAAGATGTACTAATAATACTATATTGTATTCTATATATATGAAATTAAAACTTACCTGAAATATTAAAAGAAAAAAAATCAGGACGTTCGTTCTATAAGTATAATGATTATGACAATTTTACAGTTAAAAAGCCTTTAAGCTAATCGCTAAGCATTCCCAACGGCTAGTAGTTAGTGAGGACTTTTAGCTTATTAGGAAAGTTTTCTTATCTGCAACATGGGTGACCTTACAACCGAAATAGTGAGCACTCAAGACACCTCTTTTACCTTATCACTTTGATTTTAAATGTCTCCACATGATCAATCGTTCGGCCAAAGACTGGTTTTCGGACAACTTTATGAGAAATATTCTTTCCGGTAAACATTTATTTGAATCCTTTCTACAAAAATTTTCAGAAGTAATTCTGAATGAGAGATCATGAAGCAGCAACACAGCTTAAAGTAAAAGACAACTGATATTTTTTATAATTTCAAAGATAAAACTTTTACACATTACTTTTGAAACACTACAAATTTTTTTCGATAAAAAATTTCATGGCCAATTAATCGGAAAAAGACAAGAAAATGTGAAAATGTGCTGAAGAAATCCCAGTAGCCCTTAGCAAGTTTTACTTAGAAAGATATTAAAACATTAACAATCTCTTACCTTTGAGATATGTAGCCAGATCAAATCATTATAAAATATTTTAACCGGGCGAATTGGAGGGTCACAAGAAAACTAGTCACATTCAATATTAAATAAACTCTTTTAAATCGAAGTCTTTGAGCCCTGCTGTCTACGGAGGACTCATAGTCAAATAATTTCGTAGTATGATTTATAATGAAATATAATATAATATAACAATGGGAAATTCATTTAAAGAAAAGTGTTGAATTAATCAGAATGTTGTTATAAGGTTCCTTTGAAAGTTTTTATGAGAAGATTACGATAAAGTTCATAAATTATAAACAATTATAACACAAGTTTTTGTCCTAAAATAAATACATAAACTCAGGCTCAGGCAGGGTGGCCCAGTGGTTAAAGTTCAGAGTACCACGATTGGAGCAGAGAGGCGCGGGTTCGATCCCAGCTCTGTGCGCCAGTTTCTGGTCAGAATCGGCAAGGAGGCCGGGTGGTTAAGCACAGCAGAAATGTAGCAGTGAGTTGCGAGTTCGAGACCGCAAAATGCTGTGAATGTTCTACTATGTTAAGAATCGGCGACAGGCCTACGGCCTAATAACGCTGAAACCGCTATTATTATTATTAATAAGTAATTGGCAAATGTCAATATCGTATAGTTAACCCTCGTATTTTCTAAGAACGAAAAATTTGTTAGTAGAAAACTACTCTTTCATCATTGACTATATCATTTTATTTAGTTCGTCCCAGAGTTGAACGAAAAATTGCACAAGTAACATTTAACTAAAGGGAGTAACTGGAATTAGTCCTGTGCTCGTTACATGAAGGGTGTGGCGTGCAGCTGCTACGTCCTGTACATTTAGTTACTTCGCCTGTATCAACATCGCCTGTATTTTTACGACTCGCAGCAATGCAATGAGAAATTCAGTAATCCAAATCTCAGTATTGAAAATAATTGAACTCTGTAGACATGAGCGAATTTTCCTGCATATATCAACAATTGCAGCTCCATTAATTCTATCCTATTGCTTACTAGTTAACATATAAGTAAAACGTTGTCATCTGACAGTCGTTGAGGTGAACAATGTTTCCACGCGGTCACGCCTGCGCGCGGCCACTCACAAAACTAAATTTTATGTAGTACTATTTATGTAGTATTATATATGTAGTATTGTGTATTATATGTATATTATATATGTGATATTTTGTATTATATTTAGGATATTATATGTAGTATTCTGTATTATATATAGCATAACATATATGGTATTCTGTATTATATGTAGTATTATATATGTTGTATTGTGCATTATACAGGTATGCAGTATTCACTGTTCACTGCCAAAAACCAAGTAAATTCAATGTTCTTAATGTTGAAGTAATTATTTTTCAATTCTTGTCATAATTAATTAGTACAAAAAATCAATTCCGCTCCCTGGCTCTCGTAGAACATATCAGGAGTTCTGGCGTGGAGGGAATTAGTGGCTCAGCAGCGTTCATAAGAACTCGCTTAGTGTTTTGTATGAGTTGCTAATGTTGGAATTATTTCACCAATGAAGGCAAGGTGATATGTAGCTGAGATTTAGGTTGTGCGCGCATGGGCACTCAATCAACAATTCTACGGACCCGCCTGCGGCTCGCCTGCGGACTCGCGCGACTGGGACACTCATAATTCCTTCAATACTTAACGGATCTGTATGAATTTTGGAATGTGAGTATTAATTATCAATACGCTGCCGCAGGAATTATTACAGATTTTTACATGACTTATTAGCGCATTCTCTCATTTATGGAAAAAATGCACTATTGTACTCGTCATGTCCGTCCGTCCGTCTGCCCGTCTGTCCGTCCGTCTGTCCGTGACCTCAAGTTTTCGTCGACGAGAAAATGGGCTCTCTATCAGTCACTGCAGTGAGTACTGAGTTATATTTTTTTAGGTTAGGTTAGGAAATAATTCTTGTAAAAATCTGTAATAATTCCTGCGGCAGCGTATCAATAATTAATACTTACATTCCAAAATTCATACAGATCCGTTAAGTATTTAATTGTCGATTGAGTCATTTTGCAAGTTGCAACAGAATTATAGATAAAATTAAGATGGGCATGTATTTTGCGCGCTTCATACGCACGCTTGAAAACCTGTATGTTATGTAGCATATATATGCTACTTAATATACAATAAATATATATTATATAAATATTGCATTATCTAGACACACCGCAGCTTCGCGAATGGAGATCAAACCTTAGTCATTCACTTGCGAATCAACGAATGTTGCGAATTGGTTATATTATTTAGTTTACCCAATAATAGTTTCTGCGTCAAACCTCTCGTAGAAAACTTGAATTCGGGAGTTAAGAAAGAGCCCATACTACGCTATTTGGAATGAGTAATCGAAATATTCCCTTACGACATAAGAAGACCAAGAAGGTACTTGTGGGAAAATAAATCTAATCTTAATGGAACTAAGTTATAAGGAAAGAGGGTTTATGAATATTTAATGATTTATGTCGCCAAAATCATCTCTAGCTATATAGTTTTCTGTCTGTGATGCATGAATCTAATGGATATATATTGTTATTATTATAACGAGGGAGACAGCGTTTGTCTGTTCCCTCTATCTTGGACTTGAATTTAACAGCCCATCCTGTTCCCTTCACTTCATGTTGGACTATCTCTTTCATTTTAAATTGTCTTATGTGTATTGTTTTTAATATTGGTCTTGCGTACATGTATTAGTACTCCTTGCATCAATGGGCTATAAGTCCAGCAGCTATCTCAATCAATCGTCAGCTATGGAAAGATCGGGTTCCAAAGACCGGATCCCTTGTGAATCAAGCCACGAAAAATTCAAGAATCGCCAACAGGCCATGGGCCTATTTCTTCAGTGCCGACACTTCTATTCTATTCTATAGTTGTAAGAAATTCCACGCTCATCTATTACGAACAGGATTAGTGGTCAACCCCACTTGCCGACCTGGCGTAACTCGTCACTCGCATCTGAAAGGATCGTTGCCGACCTGCTGAATTACATGTTTTTAGCGCATTTTCTCTTTTATGAAAAAATGCACTATTGTGCTCGCCATATCCGTCCGTCTGTCCGTCTGTCTGTCGGTCCGTCCATCCGTAACTTCACGTTTTCGTTGACGAGAAAATGCGCTCTCTGTCACTCACTGCAGTGAGTACTGAGTTATATTTTCTGAGTTTATGCACAGAGTGAAGAACATTTTCCGAGTACTGTTCATACCTACTAAGACTGCGAACACTTCATGATTATCAGTTTAGTCATCAGAGTAGACATATCAATAATTATTTATCATGTGTATCATTATCAATTATTATCATTATTGATGGAAGAAATTAACTAATTCCACAAAAGGCGTAGACATGACAATGCAAAACTAGTCACATTCAAAATTAAATAAACTCTTTTAATATTGTATAAAGCCGTCAGTGGCCTCAAAATTGAAATTTTGACATTGATTAGAAACTGCCAACTTACGTAAAAGCGCTATGCCACATAAAACTATCAACCAACAAGGAACAAATAATTCAATAAAAAATAACTGTGTTGCATTCTTCGGAATTTCTGAAATTTTCTAGCAATTTTATTTGAGGTGCATTCTTTGAATTTGAGCATTTCTTTTTTTATTGGATATATTTGTAATAATATACCGTTTTGACGCAAAATGGGTGAGATTTATTTTTTAGGGTAACTAAATTAAAAATAACTGTAGTATAGGACCTGCTAACGTCCTAGGAGACTAAATTTCATGTACAGTAATTAGGACAGCCGCAACATTAACAAAAGTAGCAGTAGCTGCAGTACTGGCTACCACAGCAGCAGTAGCTGCAGTACTGGCTGCCACAGCAGCAGTAGCTGCAGTACTGGCTGCCACAGCAGCAGTAGCTGCAGTACTGGCTGCCACAGCAGGAGCAGCAGGCAAAAATATGGTAAATTATATTCCATTAACTTTCCCTTTCAATTTGCTTACGAAGATAATAAAGTACAGTAATTTATGATTGGGAATCGACACGTTAAATAATTCATTGCAAGCTCCACTCAAAATGTGTGTGAAGGATGGAGCATCGGGAAAAAATTTGTATTGTATTGTATAAAATTTGTATAGTATTTGTTTTTGTATTGTACATAAATAAATTAATTTTAAGTTGATACTAATTCGCTTGGATAGAATTGGAATAAAAACCACATGATCACCAATAATTTTGTATATGTAACTCTTGAAGTCATTGTAACACATGTGTAACTAATTAAGTTTGGAAAATTGGTCACGAGATTAAAAATTGGTAACTAGCATCTGTATCGATATTTTAAAGCAAATATCTCCTGATATTTGCTTTAAAGCAAATATCTAATATAAATAGATAAAGGTTAAGGATTTCATTTCTTCTTCAACTTTTTTCTGGGCATTTAGTCATTTACCTCCTACTGCCGTGCCTGTCCTTTCTGGTGAGCCTTCCTCGCACTATACACTCTTCTTTTGTTAGGGTTTCATTCATTAAGATTAAAAGCTGTAATATCGTAACTTTCTGACTTCGACTAGATTTAAGTGTGTAAAATATGTACAAATATTTTTATTTTAATTTATATTGCCCTTTTATAGTGCACTTATCGAGCTCTGTCGACGCTAGCTCTGCTTATGCCATAACCTTCCTTTATATTTTCAACTGTATAAACTGCACCCGTTCCTGAATTGCCTGCTGCCGGTCCAGATCCTTTTATTGTTCTTTTCATTTGTCAATACCTTCTGATGAAGATTGCCAGTTCTAATGATCACTTATCAACTGTCAAACTATGGAGTCTGGATTAAAACTAACCTACATTATTAAACTGTCAGGTTGCCATAATCCGCATTGAAGTCTGGACCTAAACCCAACTTCAGCGTTTCTTACGAAGAGTGATGACTATGACCCGCGTATTAAAGCACAATAGAATTTGCGGTACTTATTTATAACTCTTTAACTAACGTATTAGGGAAAACTGGGGTATAGAGGGACACGGGCACGGTGAAACATGTCAATTATTTTATAGATTAAAAGTAATATTTAACAACAGTATTAGGTAGAAATAGCTCACAAGTTGGTGCGTTGATTGACGTGGCAAAGAGTCGTGTTGCCTTGTCTTACATTACTCAGCAAGTAATATTTTGTTTCAAAGTAAGCCAACTAAATATTTTTCCTTGTGAATTAAATGTAAAAAGTGCCTCTTATGCAAAATAAAGCTTTAATGTGCACTTTTTAACTAAAGCTTTTTATCCGTAAAAATACGTTCAAAATTAATGCCTTGAGATCAATAGTAACTTGCTTATTAATATAAAAATGACGACCGAATGATTCCATAGTAGTAATTTGGGGTACAATGCGGCAGTTCTTTTGGGCACAGTGGACAGTGTCCACGACCCAGGTCCTTCTCATTCAAGCCAGGACCTCTCAATATGAAAACGAAAGTAACCAATAGCCGACAAATATTCGTTGACAGAGATACCCAAGCTCTTTGCCATCTTCATCACAAGAAAAATTCCGTATTCTACATAATTCATCCAAAGGAAAAAGTTCAAAAATCTTATAAACCGATGAGAGAACCAAAGCTCCATGATTAAGTTCTTGTATAATTTGATTTCAATGAACCAAGAACTTATATTGTAGGCTCAATAACAAAGCGAAAATTCGAAAATAATGAACTTATGCAACGTTTTATTTGGGTCGTAGAGGAAAGCCGGAATATTTTGTATTACCTGATGCAGCTGAGCTCGTAGCAGTCATAATGGTAAACGGTGATATCATTCTAAGCAACCCCACTGAGTGCGTAACAGAAAAATAAAATTTTAACCTGACACCTCACAATAATTGGGATGAGTTCATAATTAGATGAAGTGCCCAACTTGGGTAAGTAAGGAAGTCCCAAAGTAATAATACACCTGGGGAACTGAATGACATATTTTTTATTTTTTATTTCTAGTCCAAGAACTGTTCCAATCATGTCTTAGGTAGTTAGCAATGTAATCAAGGATGTGATGTCTAGTTCATTTAGCAATTCATAGTGTGAATAGGAAAATTTCGATATTATTTTTCGTTTAATTTTCAAACCATTTTCTAAAAATGCAAAAAAGTAAAATTTATCACAGAGTGGTTCCAAGTGGTTATTACCATATTACATTTTTTAGTTTAGCATTTAACGGGCAATTTGTTCCCCGCCCTTTGTTTCATATATATTCCAACGAAATTTACGATTTTAACTACTATGTCCTTAATTGGGCATCAGCGGTACGTACCTAGATACGCAATTGCAGATTGCAAGTTGTGAAGTTTATTTAATTTGAGGACGGAAAGATAATTTAAGCGCAGCTTAACATAACATAACATAGTGATGTCAGCGCTGAAGTGTAGGCCTGATGTGGCCTGTCGCCGATTCTTTTCCTTTTCGTGCCTTGTTCATAGATACCTTTTTTGAACAATGGTGTTACTTGAGCTTCTTTCCAGTCGGACGGCAAAGTTCCTTCGTTCAAGGTTTTTTGAAAGAATACTGTCAATGGGCCGGCCAGAACGGTTGCTAATTCTTTGAGCAATCTGGGATGGAAACCGTCTGGTCCACATGACTTGTTGGGATTTTGAGCTACCAGGCGCTTGAGAACCTTGTGGCTTGTGGGGTATCCTCTTCTACTAGTGACCCCAGGGCAGATAATGCCAGTAATGGCTGTGCTCGTATTGTCCTATATAATTATTGACACCCTAGACCTGTCTACCGATCGGCATCATCGCTCTGCGGAACAGCTAGGGCGGCCGGAGCAGCTAACTGGTGCTGGAAAGCACGTGTTTGACCATAAAAAGAGTCTCAGCATTGAACGGGTGTTAGTTTCAAGTTTATCATATCAATTTAAACACATTTAATCATAAGGTCTGCCAGTCATCAGATAGTGAGCCAGTGTGGGGTTCGTTGATGTAACAAGTAATCAACGGCGGTCACTGGTGAGAAGAATTCTGTGTTCCTGCAGCATTATTGTCCGAGGAATTGTCTATTTCCTTCATGTTGGACTTTCTGCTCCATGTCGCACCATCGCCTTTATATTGGGCGCAATAACTTTCTGTCCTAAATAACTTTCCTCATTCATTACAGCAAGGAAATAGGATTTGGCAACTCAACTCATTTGTTCTTGAAACGAAGGAAAAATATCAAAGCCCCGACTTGGCAACTCGAATAATTTATTCTTGAAACAAAGGAAGATCAATTAAGGAAATGGACATGAATAAAGAAATCATAACAATAATAACTAGGCTAAAACAATTTTAGTGAATAATTAATGAAAGCAATAGCAAGCACTCGCGCACTTGCCGCTGGTTCATGTGCACTGCACTGTTGCATTACTGCGCTGTTAGTATCAAGAAAAAGTTGCTAAAAAGTGAAATGAGGATAGAGTGGCGAAAAAATCATCGCAGTGAGGATACAATCAATAACGAGGCGGTAAACACGGTCACGTTACATGGATCCGGGCGTGCACTGCTTAGCCGTTGGCATGGCTTGGCAGGCGAGCAATGAAGCTCACGCAGTGCATGGGTATCTTAATTGTGCTGGGACATCCAATTTCCTTACAACGTGCAATATATAGTTTTTGATCCGTTATTTTACAGATCAAAATAGGCATTTGTTATAATAATAGGCATTAAAAAACTTGAATTCGCATAACCAATATTGTTAAGGGAAGGTTTCCAAAGATTGAATATAGACTAAGATTTTCCTAAATTTTAAGGTATTATTTCCCGTTCATTATTTACTTCTTGCCTCATGATGACAAAAGCTGATGTAAAAGGCATCATCCTGGAGATTAGGATTTTCCTAAAACCCGCATAGAATTCTATATTCAATATTTTTATTGGGGAGGTTGTTTCTCGGTATTAAAGCGATAATGGCGCTTGCGGTCTCAGAACAGGGTATTTAAGTACAGAGTGATAGTGTGCAAGTTAGAACTCTTTACAGTTTAGTTAACATTGAATGTGCTCGAGAAGGCATTAATTAAACTAGATCATTTTACATAAGGGTGGCCGGCCATCTGCATGACAAATAATATGCGTTAAAAAATTACTTTTCAACGACAACACTTCTAAAGAGGCCAGTGTCTCCGATGTTACACACATGTATCCACATTGATTGCAATGCAATCATTTCCAATGCAATGTCACACATTGATTCATGCATTGTATCCGACTTTACGCAAGTGCGCAAAATTTCAGATCGATTCGAGAGGTTTGGGGAGTGAAAAATTTGGTTTGGAAAAAAAGAGGTTTGGAGAGTGAAAATTTTCAGATCGATTCGAAGTGTTGTAAAAAGATGATACAGTTTGTTTTTGTCATGGCTTGGCTGTAGGTACCATCAGAGTACCCATTAACTGCAAGGATCTGTTACTAACGAAGTACTTACTGCAATATATAAAGACAATATATAAAGTTATCTCAAATGCTTACAATGAGATCTATCACACCATCTATCATCACACCATATATAAAGACAATATATGAAGACAATATATAAAGACAATAGTTTGGTGATCGCCCAGTTCATTGTCCCCAGTGAACACAGAAAGCGTCAGGCTCACGTATCAAGAAGATAGCGGTCCCGCACTCGTGCTACGATCTAATAATGCTGCCAAAATAAACCAATTAAAAACATTAACAATATGAATAAACATTGATGAGCAAAACGTATGTCAATATGGTTAATTGTACTGGTATTTGCACCGAAAAAATTGAAGAAACGGGTAAAATTATAGAAAAAATCCACAATATGTATAATTGTATAAGTATAATTGGTAAAAATGATTGTTCACATACGATGATTGTAATTCATTGTTCACAATGTTCATATGATTGTATACATGTATAATTGGTTCAAATGATTGTTCACACCACACGCAATTGATTAGCGAAACAAAAGTAAATGTAAAATTTTAAAGAACTGTATTCGTTAATGTAGATTTGTTTGTATGGAACCAGTTGCCTGCTGAATTAAATTATTATAGGTAGAGAAATAGTTAAATAAATAATATAATAATGAATAATAAATAAATAATAATAATAAATAGTTAAATTGTTTCTGTATTTTTAAAATTTAATAAAATATTTAACCTGAACAATGTTGCTACTCATTAAATTTAGCAGTAATCTATTCGAATTATTTATTTTCTACACGATATCAGTTCACTGTGCCCTCGCACGGTGGGCGGGGAGGCCTTGTATGAGGCGCACGGCTTGGCTGTACAGCGCAATAAGTTCACGTGTCGGGGCTAATAATTATCATGTACGTCATTAATGAATAATTATCATGTACGTCATTAATGAATAATTATCATGTACGTCATTAATGAATAATTATCATGTACGTGATTAATGAATAATTATCATGTACGTGATTAATGAATAATTATCATGTACGTCATTAATGAATAATTATCATGTACGTGATTAATGAATAATTATCATGTACGTGTGATGAAGTCTTGTCTGTACACCGCAATAAGTTCACGTGTCGGGGTACATATATCGATCCAATTTATCGCACGCCAGTGTATTGATGATGATCGCTTTATCAATACACTGTTCGCATCATCAATACACTGTTCGCATCATCAATACACTGTTTGCATCATCAATACACTGTTCGCATCATCAATACACTGTTTGCATCGTCAATACACTGTTCGCATCATCAATACACTGTTTGCATCATCAATACATACACTGTTCGAAGAAAAAAAAAAACAGGAAAAAACGGTCTCCCCGGCGTTCTAGTAGCTGGCCGCTACGTGAAAATAAACCATTTATCCATTTTTTTCAGATGTTGTACAGGTTTCGAATGTTAAATTTGAATAAAAACCGCCATACGGCGTTTCTTTTCACGGGTCGTCCGGCCACTAGAGCGCCGGTGAGACCGCTTAACGGCGATTTTTCTAACAGTGGACAACTTGAGGTGCGTGGTTAATGATAAATTCAGGTATTATTCTTTATATAATAAATCTTTCATTAAGTGAGCTTTTTAGGCCTCAAAAATAAATTACCAGATCTCAACTGGCAAAAACCCTATATGTGTGCGTTAATTTATGAGTGTGCATAATCACGTTAATCAACTTAGTGCAGGTTCGAGTCATAATGAAAGTGAGGGATAAACATGCCCTGAAACATTCCACATATCGTGATTAAATAAACCAATTTGAAGCTCGTGCTAGGTTTATCTACTTGGAATATAATGGAAAAAAAACTTCTCACCGTATAAGATAAAGTGAATAATAATAAAATAGATCGGTAACTCATGAAAATTTAGAACATAGATGACATATGTGTCTTTCAGTTAATGCACATTAGCGTTCATTTGACAACATTAACTTAAATGGCTATCCAATTCTTATTATTTTGCCTGACCACACAGGCTTGCAAGAAGTCAAACGATGAAACCATAGGAATTAAACTGCTATTAATTTATGAGAATTTGGGAGAGTGATTCAGAGCAAACTTTGCTCTGAACCACTCAACCAAATTCTTATAAAGTAAAAAAGGCGTATTTATAAGAGTTCATGTATATAAAGGCGAATGTATTATCATGTATATAAAGGCGAAAATCACCCTTAAACGGTATTACCGGCGTTTCAATAACCGGCCGGCACGTGAAAAAAAACACCGTTTGCCGAAACGGTCTATTTTCAAACCGAAACGGTTTGCGAAACGGTCTATTTTCACAGGGCGGCTGGTTACTAGAACGCCGGTAGGACCGTTTTTTTCACCGTTTTTCGAGCAGTGCATGAATAGATAAGATAGCAAAATCGACAATAAAGCGAGTGAAGCAAGCGAGTGTAGAGCGAGCTCGTGACGAAAGGTAACGCGAGTGTTGCTACTGAAGGTATGAGTGCTTACGTATGACTAATTATAACGTTACTCTATTACCTAACATTCTTACAATTTGACAATGCTCACTAAACATCTATAACTGATTCTTATACCAGAAAGTCCGTCACTAAAATTTAATAAAAGTTAGAGGGATACAATATTAACTTGGCTCTTGATACGAATACATCGGTGTTTTTGGACTCTCCGTCGATACAATGTCGAATGCAATTTCATTATTCACGAGGTTTGAGACGCTAGTGACTTGCTGACAACCAAGCTCGATGCGGTACGAAAATAAAGTCCCGACGCGGCCCGAAAGCCAAGTCCCAATGCGTCCTGATGTGTCCCGAAAATTAAGCCCCAATGCTTCTATTTACGGAAAAACTAACCTGATCAGTTCCACACACAGACAACAAAGACTAGTACCTGAAATTTCAACCCAGAATCAGTAACGTAGCTTGACTGACGTGTGGATAGCTGCAGTGGGCACACTCCATGTTCACTTGGTGTTATCACACATTATAATCATTGGGAAATACGCTTTTTTATTAATGGTTAAATAATTATTTTGTAGGCTACGTTCTCCAAATGTCATCACACATTATAATCATCGGTAAATACACTTTTATTGGGTTAATAGTTATTATGGAGGCTACGTTCTCCAAGTGTCATCACACATTATAATCATCGGTAAATACACTTTTATTGGGTAAATAGTTATTATGGAGGCTATACGTTCTCCAAGTGTCATCACACATTATAATCATCGGTAAATACACTTTTATTGGGTAAATAGTTATATGGAGGCTATACGTTCTCCAAATGTCATAACACATTCTAATCATTGGTAAATACGCTTTTATTTCAGTTGGTTAAATAGTTTTATGGAGGCTACGCTCTCCAAGTGATATACCACATTATAGGCATTTTTAATTACTCTATAATTGCCGTTGGACAAAGAGATGTTATGGAGGCCACTTTTCCAAGTTGCTATGACACACAAAATATATTGTTACTTTCTTGTTAATCACAGTTGCACTAATAGGTATTGTATTTGTGAGAGAGCTAATACTTACTGTATTACTAATACCTTCATAGTGAGAGCTAAGAATAACTGCACTTGTCTCGGTCAGTATATGGCCTCTCCCTGATTGGACTCTGACAGTTTTACGCCGCCTATTGTGCACATTTTTGCCCAATATGTGCATATGTGCATATTTTATTTGATGAATGTGCTTATTTTACTTGCTCCTTCATGAACATTTCATCACTGCCTTGACCCTTGCTCACCAATGACACGGGTAATTGGTTTACAATGTTTTTTGCCTGTACTTAATTGACCGTTTCTCCCCAGTCATCACTGCAGTGCACATATATACCCTACCGTTGTGGTACATGGAGTGTCACCCAGAGAAACAGTCATGTTCATATTGAACATAATGACCGCACAGTCCGAGTTGTCATTAGGATCGTTGGACTGCCACGTTTCTGAGCCGGGCACGCCGAACATAACTTGTCCAGTACGCCAAGTCCACACGAGGTTGTAGCGGTGAACCCCCACGTGGTAGTGAGCAAATGTCCTCCCCGCTGACATGAACGAAACAATGTGTCACCATAGTTTCAATATGCAATATGTCACCATAGTTTCAATATGGAATATGTCACCATAATTTCAATATGCAATATGTCACCATAGTTTCAATATGTCACCATAGTTTCAATATGGAATATGTCACCATAATTTCAATATGCAATATGTCACCATAGTTTCAATATGCAATGTCACCATAGTTTCAAACAATTTGTCACTATAGTTTCAAACAATAAGTCCCAAAAAAACAGGATGACATTAAGACACTTTTTGAAAAAAAAACTTCAATTTAAATGTACACTCGTGAGTAAGGCTTAGGTCAAACTTGAACCGAAAAAAAATCTTGAATAGAAAGTACGAAAAAATAGAATTATTAACAAGTTAGGTTCCGCAAAAAGCAGAACTTATTTCTTCCTTGTAACAATTTGAATTCACAGCAAGTTATTCGAAGTACATAAATCCATACATGGTTGGAAGAATTTCTGGTTGACGTAGTCGCCGAGCTCGAAGAAGTTGTCAGCGTAGAGAGAGACGAGCTGGGAGCCGCCAGGGCACGAGGCCTGGGCGACGGCGTACGTCACGTTGGTCTCCACCACAACCACACAACCGACGTACTCAACCCAGTCGAAGGGGGCCGGGCAGGGTGGGGCTGTTGGTAGAGCTGGTATGGTTAATTTACGTCACGAAAGTCTCCACCACAACGAACAACCGACATCTGTAACCCAGCCGAAGTGGGGACAGACATCTGTAACCAACAGACATCTGTAACCAACAGACATCTGTAACCAACAGACATCTGTAACCGGGCAGGGTGGGACTGTGGGTAAACCTGGTATGGTTAATGTACATGACGGAGGTTTCCACCGCAACAACACAACCGACGACTGTAACCCAGTTGAAGGGTGCTGGCAGGGTGGGGCTGTGGGTAGAGTTTGTATGGTTAAAGTACGTCACAAAAGTCTTCACCACAACCAACAACTGACATCTGTAACCCAGTCAAAAGTGGCCGGGCAGGGTGGAGCTGTGGGTATAGGCTTGGTAGGGTTCGTGAAATTAGCCACAAGCTCGAAATTCATCTCTTTTCGGGAAGGCTGATTTTGCTGGCCATATTTCTTAATGCAGTCACTAAACTTGACTTGGAGTTTATGTCGGTCCGATTGATTACTCGATCGAATTCAGCTCATGATCAAAATCTCTTTTCTGACTTTATAGTGTCCTGACAGTACGGCAAGGGTTGGCTGAAGTTGAGTACTACCGAGCTTGCCAACGGTTCAAAAGCTGAACTTCAAGCCCAACCGAAGCGGATATTAGCGGCTGATTTACGTGTTCCCGGAATCCTAGGCGGCACCTATCGCAGAGTCGGGCCGCATCCAAATTTTCTTAAGGCGTTTATCGGTTAGTTAAAAATAACGTTGTAGGAAGAATTAAGATTATTAAGATATCACTTTTTGCCCATTCGTTCATATATTAAAACTCTAATATTCACTTTGTTTAGATTTTTAGAATGACCGATTTTAGTGAAGTCATTTCGAATTGATGCGAGATTTAACTTTAGAACTTTGGCGGGATGGCAGAAGAATGCTCATAATTTAAAATTTCTGAGTCATTTAAAAGAAGTGTTTCCCAAGGCTGTTCCATGATATATTTACTCCCAAGCATTTATCAAAATTTTTGTTTAAATGAGTATATGGCGCAAATCTCGATTGAATAATTTTTCAAATTCGGTCACTACGCTCACTGCATTTGATGTTATACAAAATTAAATTCGTATTTACAGTATACATGCATAATACATAGCTTCAAGATTTATATTAACAATCTTTACACAGTTAATAATTTGAAAAGATATTTCTTTTCTGCAATCTATTAACATGCCATAATATATCAGCGTCACTATCGCTACCTAAGCAGCCAAGTCAATTGAAATAAGAATAAATTCTACAAATTAAATTGATAAAACCAAATCTTGGAATACATGAAATCCTGTGAAATGAAAAGTCCACAAAATGCTAATAACTGAACGACAAAATACTGCATTCATCATAAACAATCTTTTGAGGTTAAGTGCTAAGCTCCATCTAACTTCCCTACACATTTATTCAACTTCTTAGCGCATTTTCTCATTTATGGAAAAAAGGCGCTATTGTGCTCGTCATGTCTGTCTGTCCGTCCGTGACCACGTTTTCGTCGACGAGAAAATGCGCTCTCTGTCACTCACTGCAGTGAGTACTGAGTTATATATTTTATACCTTAACTAAACTTACCTTCACCTTTAGTCAACGTACCTACACCTTCCAAACGAGGATAAGTTTCGTATATGAAGCACGTGTAGTCGTTGGAGCCCGGATAAGTCCGGTTGAACCAGGCCGGGTAGGTGGCGTTCAACAGCAGGCACAGCCCGCTGGTGCTGTGCACGCACACGGTGGGGTAAAGGACGCCGGACATGGAGTTGCGGGCAGCGCAGTGGATGGCATCCATGCCTGAGAAGTTCTTCGAGGCCACGCCGATTTCGAAGAGTTTTTCAACTGGTACAGAGGGTACAGAGGTGTACTTACCAGCACCTCCTAGAGTTTCCTTCACTACTGCAAGTATGGCTAACGTAAGCAGTTTGAGGGTCGGCATTATAACTTATTTTCGCGGTAACTTTTTTATTATAAAAGGACTCTGCAAAAGAGGAAAGATTCCGAAAACGGGATAGATTCTTTAGTTGGAACAATGAGCCTCTATCTCATATGTTGCGATATCCGCCCCCAATTCATTGAGTGTGGATTTCGCAAAAACAAATACTTTATTTGGCCGGCTTTTTGCCAAATTAATTTTTTTCCAAGTAGTTGTTACAGCTGACGACAAGATTCTGAGTCAACATCAAAAACATTAATGATCCTGCATGTTGTCTCTTGTTGTCGGTTCTTGTTGCCGAAAGAAAATACCTTCAATTAATTGAAACTATTTAATTTGTAATACGACCCTGATTGTTCTCGTGCAAACAGCCTTCAGGATAACAAGTTTATTACGTGATGGCAGAGAGGTCGAGCTATAAGGTAATTGATCTAATAGTGACAGACAGTGCTAGATGATGGTTAAAATCAGACATGCATCCAAGGAGAGAATTTGCATACTAATCCTTATACTGAAATTAATGTCACTCGATTGCTGGAATCGCAGATTGTCCATAAATTTAAGAAAAACTTTCAGCAAGAAACTTCTGGTTTTGGCATGAGACAGCTGCGTGGTACATCTTTAGCTCTTATTTTTAAACATTGATACTATATGGTTTATTATTATGTATTTATAGCATAACATTTTTGTTTGAATTATATTTATTTACAAGTCTCACGAATCTTTACACTTTTCTTGAGCTTTTGAAAACAACCTTTTATTGCTAAAATAATACGATCTAATGTGAAAAATGATCTCCTAAACGTTTTCAATTTATTTAACTGCAATAATCAAGGGAACTTCGTACTCGGTCAAAGGTGTGTGAACTCTTGAACAAGCTGCTGGCTTCTCCACCTCATCACGCGCCAGTCTAACACTGCATTTCAACTCATTTTTACCCACAAGTGTGAGTTATAATTACTAAGTTTCATTAGTGCCACTTGTATGTACTATTGTTGGTTTCATCAACTTCTCGGCATGGTCATCAGCTCGCCACACCCAGCGAAAGTAATGGGTCACATTTTCCACCATGCTTGTGTTGTAATAAACTGTATTGAGATGCATGTATGTATAATATATTGTTTAGTATTTTAAGTAACTTCGACTATTAACATGTGCTACTCATGAGTTAACGTAGGATAGTATACATGTATGTTATGACACCCAGCGAAAGTAATGGGTCACATTTTCCAAATAATGACACACTTCCTGCGAGTAGCAGTGATACGCTTTTTTATCAGGCAAAACAGAGTCAGGATGAGACACACATGTTAATAAGCGCATCGCTATGTGGACAAATTATCGTTCATTTCTTTCAGTGCCTGTTAGCTCTATGCATTACAATCACTAGCGGAACTTTGTGGGTCTATGAACACACGTGGAGAGCCGTGCCATATTGTCCACAGTTAATACGGGTGAAATGAGTCCTGAGTAATGAAGGTGAACTTAGTCTTAATTAGTCTAGGTCTAGTCAGCCCTCAGTAATCTAATTGGAATATGCTCTAATTAATCTAAGTGAAATGTGCCCTAATTAATCTAAGTGCTTGTTAAAGTGTACAATGAAATGATTCGATGTTCAGCGCAGCGCCAGTCCCTTGGTGATGTTTTGATCAATACAGGCTTCATGTACCTCTAATAATGCGGCACGTCTGATATTAGGAGTATTGGCTTCAGACCCACCATGCCCTGCTACCCATTCCTTGACAAAAATTAAGGTATTATAGAGACTCTGCCACAGACTCGCTATGGTTGGGGCAAAGTTATTATTTATTTGTTATACTCGGCAGCAGTGCCCGAACTGCTTAATAATAAAAAATATAACTCAGTACTCACTGCAGTGAATGACAGGGAGCGTATTTTCTCGTCGATGAAAACGTGAAATCACGGACAGACGGACAGACAGACACCCCGACATGACGAGCACAATAACGCCTTTTTTCCATACATGAGAAAATGCGCTAAAAACGAGACCGACTCATTCATTACCTTTACTCAATATTAGCCATTACCAGCCAAGCTGACCCAATCTGCTGAACCTATTCATCTTTCATTTTTAACAAGAGTACCGAAGTTCTGTTGAATCATTTTCCCGGAAGACAATCAACGACGCCTGATGAAGTTGCTTGTTTGTTTTACTCAATGTCGTGTAGTTGTTAGTCCTATTAGTATTGCTATGCAGTCAAAAAGACGAAATTACTTTTCTTTCTTCAACAAAGTCTACAACTTTCTTTGGAGCAAAATTTATAGACTACACCGGCCTCATGGAGAGCTCCGACTTTTTTGTAGGGGCCATTGCAAAAATGCTCAATATTCGTAAGTTAGGCTCACTAATGTTGACTACTTAATCTTTAATTTTGGTGGAATATTCTTTCAGTTCTATTATTGTCAAGCAGCATCTCAAACAATCGCCAGTTGTGGAAAGATTGGCTTCATAAGGCCGGATCCCTTGTGAATCAAGTCACGAAAAGTACAAGAATCGGCAACAGGCCATGGGCCTATTTCTTCAGTGCCGACACTTCTACATTTGAATGTTGTACAGATGGTTTAAATAATATATTCATATCACTCCCCATTACTTCACCAATTATTCATTGATTTAATGTGTCCTGTACATTTTTATTTTATTTCCTATACATTTCTGATAATGTTGTTTATTCTCAAGATCTTATTTTATGCATTTATCTATCATTTGCGATACTCTTTAACAACGCGCTTTTTACCGATTGTATTTTAAAGTGCAGTAACCAAGGCATCTGAAGAAATGATGTCATGAGGAAATACGAACAAATCAACATCGCGATAGTGGCTCCCGTCACCACGAGCGTATATAAGCGAGACTGGGTATATCAACCTTCTTTTGAACCAAAATTTGCTGCGAGTTCGACACAATTATTTTCCAATCTTAAAACTCAAACAATTCATGTATCAAACTCCAAGTGTAAACCGCTATGTATGCGCACCCTATTGAAAACAACAAGCGGATCAACGGTGGCCAACCAAGCGGGTATCGTTGGCCGTCCTGAGACCGTCCGTGAATTACTGAGGGCCAATTAAAATCTACGGGAAGTTTTAATCAACGCTGGATTAATGGACTTCAAACATTATAAGATTGTATTTGTTTACTGTTGAAAGAGAATGAATAATGTTGAACTAATGTGATTTGTCCACTGTGAAGGATGTCATTTATAACTTTAGAAATATACTGTCCAATGATGGTGCGAAATTAATACATCGATTTTTAACCTTTCGTGGTATCACGGTAACTTACCGTGTGAAATAACGGTGACTTACCGTGTATTATCACGGTTCAATTATTCTGGTTTAACTGTGGCTGACATTGGTTGAAATAGGACGTGTTATTATCATGTTGTAAGTGCACGACCGTACTTAGCATCGCTGGAACTGCTCTAACTTACCTCATCCACTCATTCATAATCACTTCTCTGGGAAAAATTAGCATAGCTTGACTCTGAATGATACCTACAGCGGGGTATATGGCTTCTGGGGTCAACCTTACAAAATTATTGTGAAATTATAATTATATTATATTATATTAAATTATCTTATATTATATTATATTATATTATTTTATATTATATTATATCATATCACAGGATCTAAGCAGCTCTATCGGTGACGAGAAGCGCCTGCAGGAGCACCTACAGCTGCCCATACAGCGCCTCAACGACTACCAGCTGCTGCTCAGGGTGAGACTAATATTATATTTTATTATATTATATTATATTATATTATATTATATTATAGCATGTTATGGTCTACTATATTATTTTTATTATTGCAAATAATTGTTTGTAACTCTGTCAGCTAGCAAGACGAACCACCCAATCACAGACGAGAAATCAACCGCCACGTACACCTAGCGAGTTCTGATAGCTGCACCGTCGAAGGCACTGGTCAATTGATATTGTTGGATGAGAAGTATTAATTATTCTGCAATTGTAATGTTGTGCAGAAAATGTTTTTGCGCCAGTATCAGGATATTGCGTTTAAGCAACTTTATGCCGCTGCAACCCATATAAAGACAGTTTCATTCTAACATTTCTGGACGGAGGTCCGTTTCGTCCATGCCGCCTGGCATTCGTAGTGACATCAAGCATCTGACCAAACTTTTGTAAATAATTAAAATAAATATATTAATATAGCTGTTTCAGCGTCTATTAGGCCGTAGGCCTGTCGCCAATTCTTAAAATCGCAAAATATTCACAGCTTGTTGCGGGTCTCGAACTCGCAACTCACTGCCCCAATTTTGTTTTCTTAACCGCCCGGCCTCCTTGCCGATTCTGACCATAAACTGGCGCACAGAGCTGGGATCGAACCCGCGCCTCTCTGCGCCAATCTTGGTACTCTGGGCCCATACTTTCAAAAAAAGTTATGACATCGTGAGTTCATCAGCCAATCATTGACGGCCTCTCAAGTCAAATCCACCAATCATAGACAAGAAATAGAGCGTAAGTACTTACGTTCACTTAGCGAATTTTGAAAGTATGGCCCCAGAACTGTAACCACTGGGCCACCCTGCCATAATGATAAGTTTAATTTGAATTAACGGATCGTGTTACTCGGAGACGACGTTATTTTCCGGCATGGATTTCCAAGTCAGACATTTTAATAGACCAACTGTTCCACACTCGATCGCTATATATTTTTTTAATTATTATTATTCTTAAATCGGCATATTGAATTTTTCCATTACACTGTAACTTGTCATTTACAAAAGCTTCAGCGTCACAAGAAACAATTGTTTTGGCAAAAAAAATACGAAACAAATATTGTGGGAGGGTTTTTTCGTGTGAAGCTTTTTTATAAATTCACGAGTATAGCAAGCATCAATACGGATGGTCCACCAACTATTGAACTATATTATTATTGATTTTATATGGATGGTCCACCATTTACAATTAATTATAAATGGAACTATCGTCGTTAACTGTACGTACGTCTCAGCAGATGATGCAGTACTATGAATAAAACTATGTAATTTAATTAAATATATTAACTTTGAACGAGATATTTCGTTCTGCGTTAGACTTTCTATGTCGTGTTTGCATAAGAATGATTGAATTGCTCTACCATTAATATTCCGTGCTTTTAATCTACTGTAGTTTTAATCTTTTGTAGTTATATATATTGTAGAATATATAATCAATATATATTCCAAGTATTATTGAACGTCGTTAAATAAAGCATTCTTAATAATTACATCGTTTAATTGTGGACCAAACCTGCTCTGCATGTCTGCACAGTCAATAAATCAACGTCACATTGATTCATTTAATCATTAATAACTACTGAGAAGCTACTCATTGGTCATTTCCAGTTTATATTACTTTATTTTATATAGGAATATTTTATACTAGTATATATAGTTTAGTTTTTATATAATAATATATATTTTATATAGAATATGTTACTTGAGATCGATTACAAATACGTGAAGAACAATAAATTATAGTAAATTAATAAGCTCCTCCTAAACCGGTTGAAGATCAATTGAAGCTCATTTAATTGATTGAAGATCAAGTGAAGATAAATCGAAGCGCAGGTTCTCATTTATGGAAAAATGCACTATTGTGCTCGCCATGTCAGTCTGTCTGTCCGTCCGTCCGTCCGTCCGTCCGTCCGTGACCTAAGATTTTCGTCGACGAGAAAATGCGCTCTCTGTCACTCACTGCAGTGAGTACTGAGTTATATTTTTTTTAACTGCAGCTTAAAACAAGCGCGCCGTTACCAAGAAACCACGAACTATCATTGCCGCAACCTGCAGCATCTATATATTAATAATCTGAAGTATTGACGTAGTAAATAAATTATTAATCTAATTATTTATGAAGTTAATTATTAATCTGAAGTATCGTCATTAATGAGGAAGAGAGGTGCACAATGACTAACTTCTCTCCTCTGATTGTACTGAAGGTCGTTAGACGAACAATCCATTATAACCTGTAGATTTGTATTCATGAAATTATTAAACTTGTAATGAACATTAGTACAATTATTGCCTCAACTTAAATGTGTGCCTATATACTCTTTTGCAGAGGTGGGCAGTAGCGGTAGCGGTAGCGGCGCTACATTTAAGCAATTGTAGCGGTAGCGGTAGCGCCCGCTACATATTTAAGTAGCGATACGAGGTTTTGCCGTTACAGCGCTACCGCTACATTTATAGATAAAGCCTTTAGATTATACTTAATAGTATTATATATTATTTAAAAACCAGCATGATACATACATAATATAAATTACAGAATAAAACTGTACGAAAGATTTCTGTGTAATGTTATCAACCTCAGCCTGTTGTTTACATGTTAGTTGTTAGTCCAACATGTTAGTTGTTAGTCCAGAGGTGGGCAGTAGCGTGCTACATGTAGCGGCCGCTACATTTTCAGTAGCGGTAGCGGTAGCGGCGCTACATTTTCAGTAGCGGTAGCGGCGCTACATTTAAGCAATTGTAGCGGTAGCGGTAGCACCCTCTACATTTAGAGCATGTAGCGGTAGCGCCCGCTACATCTAGAGCATGTAGCGGTAGCGCCCGCTACATTTAGAGCATGTAGCGGTAGCGCCCGCTACATCTAGAGCATTTGGCGGTAGCACCCTCTACATTTAGAGCAGGTATATAGCGGTAGCGCCCGCTACATCTAGAGCATGTAGCGGTAGCGCCCGCTACATTTAGANATGATATGATATGATATGATATGATATGATATGATATGATATGATATGATATGATATGACATGATATGACATGATATGATATGATATGATATGATGTGATATGATATGATATGATATGATATGATATGATATGATGTTTTGATGTTTTGCTCCGGTGTTCGACTCCGATGTTCTGCTCTGATTTTCGACTTCGATGTTCTGCTCTTATGTTCGGCTCCGATGTTTTGCTCCGATGTTCTGCTCCGATGATCGACTCCGATGTTTGGCTCTGATCTTCAGGTTGAGGAAGGAAGGTGGACAATGACTAACTTCCCTTTTCTGTAAACGGATTAAATATTGTTGACAGCCCGCATCCACCTGGAAGAATCTATGCACACAGGTTGTCAGTAGACGCTCTATATGATCTCAGTTCAATCAGCGAGTCGGGGGTTCGAAACCCGCAACTGATTGTAAGAATTTTGTTGGAAATCGTAAGTGTTAAGACTTGACAACACGCCGACATGGCATAGGCAAAGCTGACGCCGCTTTTTACAGCACTTCTCTTTAACTTCACTTCTTGTTGTTTGTTTGTCTGTTTGTCTGCTACAAATCTTACAATCAATTTTTAACACACTTCTATCTCTCCAATCGATCTGAAATTTTGTATACTAGCATAAAGTTGGAGACAATGCATGAATCAATTGACAGAATAAATAATTTTGCAAATTTAAAAAATTTTATTTTTGATATTAAAAAAGTGAAAAAACATAATTTTGTCTGCTACGTCTCTTATAATCGATATTTGACACACTTCTACCTGTCTGATCGATCTGAAATTTTGCACACTTGCGTAAAGTCGGAGACAATGCATGTATAAATTGACAGGATAAATAATTTGGAAAAATTTAAAAAAATTTTAAGTAAAATTTAAATTGTTTTCAATATTGATAATAAAATTTGAAATTCATTGTACATGTGTAACATCAAAGACACTGGATTCTTTAGAAGTGTTGTCTTTAAAAAGTAATTTTGAACGCATATGATTAACTATTACATATATAAGCAATACTGTTATTATCATCTATGTTGCATTTCATCAAGGCTCATTGACTGTGCATTAATCAGGTTTACCCACATAAAGTTATGTTACAGGATAAAACAAAGACGGAAAATATCGTATATCCGGAAACATTATATATCTCAGAATATCTCTATTATAAATAAATAGATTACGTGAGCCACTTTCCAAACTGCATTAAACTGCGAAATGAAGCAGCGCAGTCACAGACACAAACATGAACCGATTTCACAGTTTGCAAGCTCTTCCCTTCTTTGTGCCGGACAAATTTACGTCCGAACTCGCGGCCTGTCTCCAGATTCAATGATTTTAAAAAATATCTCCCAAATGAACGTAGCTTGATGAAACTTGGTGCACGTACTGTATTTATAGGATCCCAACGGTGATGTTTAGCTCGTGAAAATTTTTTAAATTTCACCTTCCCGTCCCTTTGGCTACAGCTGTGGTCGGCAGTTCATATAAACACTTATTACAGTCATTATTTCCAGTTAATTTGTAATCATATCTACGGCTCATCTGAAAAATATTCAAGATGGGCATGATATTTTAATATATCTAACTAGCCATGTTGCCGTTACCATTTCGTGCTACACATTGTTTAATCCTAATCCCTAACAAAATTTAGAGTCGCCCCAGCTTCTGGTAATCAAACTCAGAAGCTGCCGCGTCTGTAAATTTTCACTGGGATATGTGCCAGGCTGCCTGTTTGTAATTTCTGTTTGTCATCGTGCAGATCGTTGATTTAGGCGTAAATTAATTTTTTCATAATTGATCTATTTTCGAGGAAAATATGGGGGCATATACCCGCTTAAATCAAATGTTAAAATAGATAAATGAAAGAGAAGGAGCTGTTTCATCTTAATTTAGTAGCACCGTAAAAATTAACTGGAAATCTATTAAAATGTGTTTTGGTGTGAGTTATACAAGTTATACACTCATGGCGTATACAAGGTCCCAGAAGGATTACTAGAATTTGAAACAGGAACCAACACCAGGGGCCACGGCTATAAACTAAAAAAACTGCGTTGTAACACATCCATGCGACAACATTTCTTCTCGCTTCAAGTCACCGACATGTGGAACAGCCTCCCTGATAGCATCGTTGACGCTCCGAGTATGAACGCCTTCAAGAAAAGAATAGACGAAGCTATGCAGGAGCATATGTTCCGTTTAAAAATGCCTAGCAAATTACGGGCCAGGCAATAAGTCCAGCAGCTATCTCAATCAATCGTCAGTTATGGAAAGATCGGGTTCATAAGGCCGGATCCCTTGTGAATCAAGTCACGAAAAATTCAAGAATCGGCAACAGGCCACGGGCCTATTTCTTCTGTGCCGACACTTCTATTCTATTATATTCTAATACCTGCGTTTTATACGAAGGGCAATTTTCTATTGGTACATATATTTTCTACCGCTTAATCACCCAGATTGTGATTAGTGTTTGATTTTATTAAGCTGACACCTGTCATGCCGCAAATGTTATGATTGTAAAGCATTCATATGTCGCCAGTCTCAAAATGTCGAAAATTACGAACAATTCAGAAGATAAAGGCTATTTTAACTCAAAGATTTACTTATGAAGAAAAATCACATAACAAATATTGCTTGGCTGAGTTTTTCAGAAACCTCAAACTTTGAAATCAACGGAGAAAAACTCATACGAGGCCTAATAATTTGGCGATTTAGCGACCCATACAGAGGAAGTGTCAGGAAAGGGGCCTTCACCTCTAAGTGGCAATACGTTCAGCCACGTATAGAAACGTCAAATTGTATACAAATTCGCTGTCGTTGGCTAGGGAAATTGTGGCTCGTTGTTGCATAATGTGTTATTACAGAAATTGCCCTCCGCAAAAATTTATTTTGATTGGTTATATGATATTCCGTAGAAATCAGCTTTCAGTTGGATCGGTAAATGTGTCAAAAAATAATTTGACAGCCTTGCTTTCTTGTAGAGTTGTAGTTCTAGCGTACGGTCTAGTCGCTACGCTAGCCACTTCTTTACTACCTACTGTATTAGTGTGGGACTTACACACCGACTAGTAGTGACGTGACTGACTGCACTGTTCCCATTCAATTCAGATCAATAAACCAATACTAAACATAAACTGAACGATAACCAAACAAACCTCAAACGACTTGAAACGAGACTGGAGTTATAAGAAAAGCTAACACTGTTTGAAATAAACATGTGCACAATTCAAACATTTTATTTCCATTCACTGCATTCATTTATTTGATATACCTATATAGTTTTATAATTGTGATTGTTTTGTTTCTAGTTTTAAATTCACATATTTAAAGATTGAAATTAAATATTTTAATTAGAATACTTGTATTATAATTAGGGTGGAAAATCTTTCTAATTGCCTAAAAGGTCAATACTACAATCTCAACCTCTCGATATACTTATACAGCAATCACTTGATTAACGCGCATAGTGACAAACCAGAGATTTTTTAGAATCAGTTCATTTTTAATTTCCTAATTTTCTCAAGATTTAATCAATTTCTTATGTATGATAAGGCTGGTATCCATGATACTTTACTGGTCTACTTATAGGACTCAAAAATGAACTTGAGGGAGAGTCTAAAAAACTCTCTGCTTTGCCACTATGCATGATACTTTACTGGTCTACTTATAGGACTCAAAAATGAACTTGAGGGAGAGTCTAAAAAACTCTCTGCTTTGCCACTAGCCTATGTTAAATAACGCGGTTAATAAATCCCCAAGTTTTACCGTGTTAAGCAAAACTGTGCTAATGAGGCTAATCAAACTTAAGAATATATGGGAATAATTATAATGAATCCTCAAAAGTAGCAAAGTTACATAATATTTTTTTTTTCACTAAAATTCATCATACCTATTTTTTTTCTAAATAATAGGGGAAATAAATAAAAGAAATGCAAATGAATTACCAGTAACATTTATTTTTTACTGAAAAACAAATCCAATTTCAATTGCACAGTAGTATTAGATTTCTTTCTCTCCTTATATTTAGATTTCTTCCCTTTTTGTCCATAATTATGATAGTAATTTATCAAGGAAAATTATGTAGTTTGATAAAAATGAGCAGTAGATATGGCAGCGATCTTGACCAGTTGAAGGCTAACGAGTAACTAGAGCACCGGCATGGTGGCGGGCGCACTTACCGGCGAACATTGCCGAACTCGACCATTCGTGTTATGAACGAGACAAGGCGCGGTTAAACCGACTCTGTAGTCAGCACGAGTGCCTACGGAACGGGACCTTATTTAAAGAATTATTGGCTAAAATTCATAAAGTAACAACATTTGGCAAATTTTTCCAAAAGTTGTAACAAAAGTAACAACATAAGATCTAATAAGCAAAAAGTAACACTTTTGTTACGACTTACGAACGTAACACCTCTGGCTAGAGGCGGGAAAAATGGAAAATGATGCGTTGTGAAAAAAAGTCGCGCTAATCAAAACTTTCACCGCGTAGATTAAGGGTAGGTCGCACATTTTTTTTCCGCGTTAATCAAAACCGCGGTATTCAAAACCGTGCTAATCAAGGGATTGCTGTACAGGGTGGGGCAGAACTGATTGAGCAGTTTTGAGGTAAAAAAAAAGTAATGGAGGCACATAAAGAAGAAAGTTTATTTTCCTAGAGGTTAGCATAGGGTAAATGCGGTATATTCCAACATCGTGGGTAATTCCGTCACCTCTCTAGTTTTTCCTTATATTAAGCTTTGTTTTAGTTCCATGCGTTCGTTGATGGTTGAAATGGTGACGTCATACATTTGCGCGTCAAACTACTGCCAAAACACTAGGTCTTGGCTATCTAGTGGGAAAATATTGAGATCCAAAGAGAGACAATGCATGCTACCCAGTGAGATCATCGAAAAATGTGTCAAATTTGACAGTTGACCTTGCTCTACTAAATAGTGAATATAGTCAGATGGGGTAAGACAGGACCGAAATCTCTAACAAGCATGTAGCATCTATACCAAGAATAAATAAAAAACCCTAAACCTATCACAAGGTGTAGTTATGCAATGGGCTTCTAAGCTACAACTCAGACTTTCTGCATACAACATAGTTTTCTGTACAGATCAAAAAAAGTGAGCTGGTCCCATCTTGCCCCAATGGGGTAAGATGGGACCGGGCATGGGGTAAGACAGGACCAACAGGTAATTCTTGTGTTACAAGGTTTTTAATAAAAGTACAAACCTGATATTCAATATTATCAATCTAGAAACACATTATTTGATTACACAACCACTTGTTACTGTTTTGTGTTGCAGGATGTCAACTCTATTGAACATTCTAAAGGCTTTTAAATAAATATGGCAACATTTTGTGACGTTTCATCGTTGCTGGCGCGTAGTATGGTGTTTTGCGAGTCACGTAAAGCCAACAGTACTCGAGTAACGCATACGGTTATTTTCTTATAGTTCTTCATTTCTCGATGCGTCCTTAATGTGTCGGAATATACCGCGTTTACCCCAACATACCATTTAGAATATTCTATTATTTATGTTTTGAAAACAATATCTGGAAGATGGGGGCCATTAGCTGCAACCATAGTGGCCAGGCAAACCAGAGCTTTTTTAGAATCAGTTCATATTTAATTTCCTCATTTACTCAAGATTTAAACCAATTTCTTATGTATCCTTAGTATCCTTAGTATTTGTTTGGGACATTGCAGTCCCAGGCCACGATGGATCGCCGCCTCTGATTATCGTTCATCCGCCCTCATTTGGGCCACCTGATGCACGACGCTGTTGCTTGCTTCTCGCTGCTGGTAGTGTTGCAGGGGAGGTCGATCTGGGATTGTGCTCAGGAACACGTCTAGTTGTCTCTTGAACTTCTCCAGGGTGAACTCCCCCTCTCTTAGATCCCTTGGTAGGGCATTGAACAACCTTGGCCCTGCCACGGAAAGTGATCCTTCCCGCAGGAAAGTATCCACTATAATGCTGGTATCGAGGATACTTTATTGGTCTATTTATAGGAGTCTAAAAAACTCTCTGCTTTGCCACTATGGCCTGCAACACACTGTTGGAGTCGTTCTCAGAAGGAGGGAGGAACCGTAACAGTGAATTCCAATAACTATGCTACAATGTTGCAAAATTTCTTGCAGCCCAGGATGGAAAACTGTTGAAAATGAAGCATTGGGAGGCGTGTGGTTCCAGCAGGATGGGGCTACAGCTCACACAGCCCGAAATCGGAATATCACTCAATGTTTTGAAACGCATGTTCCCAGACTCTGAGGGGTGATTTACAGTGGCCTGCAAGGTCACCCGATTTGAGCATTTGCGATATCTCTCTTTGGGGACATCTAAAAGAAAGGGGTTCAGAAGTCGCCCTCGCCCTACCACTGCAATGGGAACAGATTATTGCAGCAGAGGTTATGGCCATACCCTGCCATACGTGTGAATGTACTGTAGAAAACTTCCAAGAATGACTCCAACAGTGTGATGCAGCTAACAAACCCCATCTTCCTGATATTGTTGTTAAAACATAAGTATTTTAAATGGTATGTTATGCTAATCTTGAGGAAAATAAACTGTATTCATTATGTACCTCCATTACTATTTTATTTTGCCTCAAAAATGTCCAATCAGTTCTGCCCAACCCTGTATAAGCTAGCTAACACATTTAAATTGTATATTGTAATCAATATACAACAAATAGTCAAATAGTTAAAGACTATTATAGCCTTATAAGAATTAGCTAAGCTGCTATAATGTATTGCAACACTTGATGCCTCTGTACCAAAAACATTCAATTTATTGGAACCTAATACACACTAAAGGCAACAAGTTTATATACCAATTTGTCATTCATAGTACATTTATACTAAACCATGAATAACAATACCGGTACCTCAATATAAATTAAAGACTGCCACTCAATATATTTAAATACCGTATATGAAAAAATGAAAAAAATAGAAAAAAATAAAAATCATGATTTTTTATAAAAAATCAAGTGATTTAATCACTTGATTTAATCATTTTAATTTAATCATTGCCAACCCTGCTTAGGAGAGAGCACTCCATCAATGTTAAGTGCTCCAAGTCTTGCTGAGCATCCATGTTGTCCTCACAAAATGTGCACATCTGGCCAAAATTGGTTTTGGCAATGGCCTCTTGCCACCCAAATTTAAAGTCACATCTAAAAGTGTGTAGATTGGCAAACTAACTCCAAGATAGTAGTTTATGATTAGACCAGATTTCAAGCATTGTTTTTACAAAATGCTCCATATGGTACTTCCAATGCTAGCTGTAAACTGAACTGTCTCCAGCTTGCAATCAGTGCTTCTTTTAGCCTGAAGACAGTGCAATACATTAGAATCTGGCAGGATGTCACATAAATATTGCTCACTGTTTGGTCCTGACATGACATTCTTCACTGTTTGGTCCACTTTAAACGTAGTTTTGCTGAGGCTGTCAAAATAGACTCCCCCACACATGTAGTCAGCTATGGCAGATTTGAGGCTATCCATGAATGTAGATGAAAACATAAAATCTACAGCCTGCTGGAAACATTGCAAGACAATCTTCTGGGTTGAAAAGCATTTCAAAAATTTGTGGAAGCTGGAAACTGCTCACCTGCCATAGCCTGGGTGGGTAGGTGGGCAGCCGTTGTTACCAGTACCCAGTGAAACATTTCTCTATTATTGCCTGGTTTGATATGTATGGCATAGGTATTGAATATTTGGAAATTTCCAAGCTGTTAAAGGGCTTGAAAATTTACAAGTACAAGACAAAGAGCCGAAGGGTTAACAAACAAGATAAAATTTCCTTGGTTGATTTTATTAATAAAGACACTTGTTACAATATTTTGCATAGCATGTTAAGTCTTCATAATTAGTATGTAGGTATATTGTTGAAAAAGTTTTTGATAAGTAAATATACCATTTCTCATTTGCTGGCCCTGGCAATGCTTTGGTAATTAAAGCCTGGGCTTACATCTAAAATGTTTGAATTGGTAGGTAATCTAGTTATTATAAAAGAATAATACAAAATCCCCATGCCTGCAGATGGTCCTTCTAATAAAATGTGTTTAAAATATAACTCATTATAGTGAGATTAATGTACTTTAATAATATTAGCTGAAGAGAATTGACTGCACCAACAGACGTGTTAGTTCAGTATGGCCTGGGCAAGCAGAAGTTGGTTATGTTTACAGCTTATCATTTTGTTGTTAATATTAGATGTTTGTTGTAGTGTTGAGCTAACCTTTGAACTGCCAGACAATGCCAAGGAATGTTTCCATGAGGACATCAGTGAAGGCGTTGATGCAACCCTTGAGTTCCAGGTGAGTGTGTACTGTTAGCTTCTGTATGAAGTCTCTAATGCTTTCTACAGGGTGAACCAGAATTAACTGACCCTTTTAATTTGTTAATAAATAAAAAACTAAGAACGTTATGAAGTTGAAACTTGTTTTATTTAAAAGCAGAACATTTTTATGGTAATATTGTATCCTAGTTTTTAGGATACAATAACTAACTAGGATACAATATTACATACAATATTTTAACTAATACAATAATAAAATATTGTAGTAGGAGACAATATTTTAAATAGGATACAATATTACCATAAAAATGTTCTTCTTTTAAATAAAACAAGTTTCAACTTCATAACGTTCTTAGTTTTTTCTTTATTAACAAATTAAAAGGGTCAGTTAATTCTGGTTCACCCTGTATAAGGTAATATAGTTGTTTGTATCTATCTATTCAGCCATTTTTACACTACCCTCTGTTCAGAAATTAAAAATGTTTTGTGTCTGTTCCTGCTAAAATTTTCATTGGTCCTTGAAATACTCCCTTGAAATAGCTGCAATATGAGCATTTAATGGTGTAGAAATGAGAGCTCTTGTGTAAAACCATGTGTTATTGCAATGAAATTTTGTGTAGCATTTTGTTACCGACAAAATGTATGTGCAGGTTGTGACAGGCGGCCACTATGACGTAGACGTGGAGCTTGAGGGGCCAGGTCGGGAGGTCTTGTACAAAGAAGTCAAGCAGCAGTACGGCCAGTTCCAGTTCAAGGCTCGCACCTCTGGCACTTACCAGGTGTGTGCTACCATACCTATCATATAACAATGAAATGTTAGTATCTTATTCCTCTAGCGCCATATGTCACTCTCCTGGAACATAACTTTCAACCTTAATTATAGGAAACTTTTGAGTATAGCAACCTGAGGATGTTTGATTGCAACAGAGAACATTTTAAAGTTGTCGTACGTGGCGGCAACCATCAGTGCAAGTCATTTTGCGCTCACTAGAACGTATCCTTTTTGGGAAATAGGCTTGTTACAATATTTCTCTGGTTACTCATGTCAGGCAGTTCAGGGTTAAAAGTTTTATGTATGAATATCTTGATTCAATATTTGAATACTACACAGCTTTGAAAAATGTGGACAGCAATGATATTGCTGAATTCCAGTAACATTGGAGGCTACCCTCCCGCCCTACATCTGGGATCATCCTACATCATCCTACCGCTTCCAAGGATCAATCTGAAAAGATTCATGTGACCTTGAGCTGATTTGTTTTACAAGGAATTTGCTGCCATTTTTTCTGATTGATCTTTGAAAATTTAGAAACAATTCTACCAATGCTGTTGTGTTTCAGATATTCAAAAGAACCTACCCTATGTTAAGGCTAGTTTATTGAAATTAGTAATTTGCAACTAGATTATCTTAAATAATTAAGTACATAAAATTAAAATATAATTAAAATGACCTAGCTTGAAGGAGTCAATTGAAAAGTATATATAATATTGAAACTAGTTATTTGATCATTGTTGTTTAGAACCAGTTTGTTTCTAACTGTCCAATTGAAACAAGCTGTTTAAAACTAGCAAGTTGACACTTGGTAATAGGGGAAACACTGGGTAATATTTCTTATAGATTGTATTTTTATTGTATTAGTTCGCTCATTTATATTGTATTAGTAGTAATAGTAATTGTATTAGTTTGCTCTATATGAACATGACTGTGTTGCAGGTGTGCTTCAGCAACGAGTTCTCAACGTTCAGCCACAAGCTGGTGTATATGGACCTGCAGGTCGGCGATGAGAAGCCCCTCCCTGGCGTATCAGACCACCTCACTGCCATGACCCAGGTACCTGACCTAAGAAAAGACCTATGTATATGATCCATAACATGTTTTTGGCAAAATTGTCACGCTCGCACGGGTGTAGGTTTTGCTGGTGGCCAAGGAAGAGACTGTGGGAGAGAGGGAGATGGACGAAGGCAGGGAGTGTGGTCAGGAACGCTGCCGCCTCTATTGGATTGTCCCACTGAGGGACGTGGGGAAGAAGGGGCAGATGAAGAGATACTGGATGGTTGCAGGAGGCCCCACTCTCGGGGCAGGACTGGGGTAGTGTCCGACTCTAAAAATGTTGGACGCCAGAGAACTGCTGTAGCCCGAACGGAGCTGGGAAATCGGCGATTGATAGGGGCGAGGCCCCTTCCAGCGCAATCGGTTAGGGTGGGGTCACAAAATGGGTTTCTTGCTGGCCGCCTTGATGCTGAAGGCAATCTCCCAGCCTAGTGAGCGCTTAGCCTCTCCATAGCCGGATGCAGGTATAATGCCTTTAGGAAGGACGCAACAAGGTGGCTGAACCTTGATGTAAGGGAGGCTTTCATGGGACGGACCCTGAGGGGAGCAGAGACAATGTGGATTGAAGTGTGGGTAGGCTGGAGGGCGCTGGCAAGGAACTGAGTGCAAGCCAGGTGCAGGTGATAAGATAAGGGAAGGACGCCAGTCTCGTGGAGATAAGCGATTGGGGGTGGGGCCATCTTGAGGCAGCTGGTGGCCAATCGGAAAGCTGTGTTTTGGAAGCTTGCTCTTGCAGTGTGTGAGGCAACAGGGTAACAGATGGGAGCAGCATAATTGAGGATTGGGCACGGGATTGTCCGACAAGCGGCGATGAGAAACAACAGATAGATGATAAATCCGATAGCTCCTCCTTGGAAAAACTCCATTTAGGGCAAGGCAGTGCTTATAAGATTCCTTGCTTTAGTGGCTATGGCTCTGACGTGTGGTGAAAACGTGTAGTGCATGTCCCAGGTGATTCCTAGGATTTTGGGGGTTTTATCTAGAGGGATACTGCCGTTGTTGTTGTTGTTTGTTGCAACCTTCACGCTCGCTGGGAGGGAGGCTCAGGTGGTGATAGGGGGGAAGGTACCAGAAGAGGGGGACGCTGAGGGACGTGGGGAAGGCGGGGCAGGCAAACAGATGCTGGACGGACTGGAGGGGATCCCCTCTTTCCGGGCAGGCGGCACTAGGGGAGCGTCCGAGCCTAGAGGAGTAGGACGCAAGGGTGCCGCAGTATCCCGACTCCCGAGCGGAGCTGGGATAGCTCCGAGCGGTAGGGGGCGAGGAAGCGAGGCCTCCACTGATGCAATCAGTGGTGGTGGGGCTGCGAGGACAGCGTTGATAACGTCAGTCGCCGTTACGCAGGAGGCGATCTCCCTGTGGAGGGAGCTCTTGGTCTCTCCATAGGTACCGGCGGGCAAGACACCCTTTGCCAGAAATGGTGCAACAAGGTGGCCGAACCTCGTCAGGATGGAGGCTTTCATGGGGCGGTCCCCTAGGGGAGCAGAAACGATGTGGAATGAGGTATGGGAGGGCGATGGCAAGGAACTGGGCACAAGCCAGGTCCAGGTGAACAGATAAGGGAAGGACGCCGGTCTCCTGGTGAAGATAGGCGATCGAGGCCATTTTGAGGCAGCCGGTGGCTAGTCTCGGTGCAGCGTTTTGTATAGTTTAAAACAACTGCCGTTGCAGATAGTGGCGGAAGGGTGTAGGTAGGATTGATGGGTGTCCGGGGTAAAGAGTGTGACAGATGATTTGCTTGGTGCCACGGTCAGTTTCTTGGAGGCAGATCAGTCAGAGAGGCCCCATAGAAGTCCAGCGAGGTCAGCATCCGCAGCATCAAGCCTCGGGGAAGACACAAAGATCGTGAGGTCATCCGCATATGAGGCAATATTGGAACTGGTATTGGAATGTCTGAGATGAAGAGGTTGAATAGGGCGGGGAGATGACCATGCCTTGAGGTACTCCTGAGTGAATTGTTCTGAAGGGAGATTGCGTTCTGAGATAAGAGACAGGAAGCCCGCCTGCCTCTCAGGTATCAGCACCACCAGCGGACCAGGTTGTTTGGTGGCAGGTGGAGGGACTTCGAGTGTGAAGAACAATGGAAGTGTAGAGTTAGCAGAAGGCAGTGGATATATTGCACTGGGAGATGTGACCAAATTGGATTGGTTGATTGGAGGGCGGACGGTGGCGCTTTCCGGCCAAGGATCGGAGGAGGTTCCAGTGTTTCGACTGATAGGTGCGTCAGTCGCACGACGCTAGGTATACCTGGCGTGCCAGGTATACCTGGCGTGGGCCTGCATAAAAATAGAGATTTCCAAGTTGTGATCTAGAAGCCTGGGATCGTTGGGGTTGCATGCCCAGATGCAGCGTTGCTCGATTAGCAACCGGATGTCAGGGTTGTCAGAGGGGTGAAGTCTTTACGGTATCCGGCAGGGATGTGCTGTTTGGCCGCAGCACCCAGGATGCTTATCAGGGTCAACTCATCTCAATGATATGGGGGGAGGGACCGTCTCGAGCGCTGCCTAGACCGCGGCCGTGAAGGCGGGCCAGTCAGTTTCTTGAAGTTGACATATGAGCGGGAGAACCGAGAGCAGGGGAATTGATGGCAGAAGGTAGATGGATCAAAATGGGTAAGTGGCCGGAGTTCGGGGTGACTTGAGGAACCTAGGCGGTGTTAAGGAGTAGATGTACATTAATGATGGCCAGATCTGGTGAAGAGGGCGGGCCATGGCGGAATGGAAGGCGGGTCGGCGATTCTTCGTTGAGGAAGGCAAAGGGAGAGCTAGAGATGAGATCATTCATTGTGATCCATCTCGCTGCAGCTCTCTGGTCTTGGCGTTAAACCCTGAGGGATGATGGGCGTTAAGTCGCCCAAGATGAGGCAGTTGCCTGTGATGGTCACCATATCCCAGAGATCTGTAAAAAATCCTGGTGGGCAGGAGGAGGCCTGTGAAATGAATACGTTAATTATACAGAGGGGGCAGCCATTTAAAGGAGTGGTGATTGCTATGGCCTCCATTGTGGTATCGCGGCCCTGGAGGGGAGAGATGTCACGTCCTGAGTACGGGGCATCGCGGCGGATCAGGATAAGGAGACCACCGCTATGATCTCCGGGGTCGTCCCGGCGCTCAATCGCGTATCCGGGAAAAACGGGGGGCGGGAGGCGACCGATAGCTTCGTCTCCTGGAGGCAGGCAATCGCAACATCGTTCTGGACGAGGAGTTCAGATAGTTCGACTGCACTCGATTGAGTCCCGTTGCAGTAGAACTGAGGGCAGAGGTGAGGGGGAAAAGGAGAGCGGGGTCTGGTAGGGATCAAGTCAGACCGGCTGCACGTAGGGCAGAGTAGTGATGGACGGAGTGCAGCCCGGAGCACTGCTTGTGGGTCCAGGCGTTGCACCTGGAGCACAGGAACGAGTACAATCGTCACGTGTTGCCGGGAGGGCGCAGACTGAGCAAAGGTGCGGGCCAGGGTTGGGATGAATGTCATGGGTTAGGAGGAGAAAAGCAAGCAGAAAGAAAAGAAGAGGGCAGGGCATTGGGTGGCCCAAGGAGGATAGGCGGCCAAAGATGTGGGTAGGAGATGGGGAGGCCGACGTTCCCCGACCTCTATGTGAAAAAGTGCGAGAGGATGGGGCCCCTATTCGGTGGGCAACTCAAACTCTGTTGTTGGACCTGTCCCACGTGCTGAGCCGGACGAACCCGGCCTAAAGCGCGGGCCAGGGTACCCCACGACGTAGACGCGGCAGAGATCGGAAGCATGACCCAGCAACTTCGCCCGTGATGACCTCTGTATCTGACCCGACAATCTTTTCCACAATACTTTTTTAATATCAGTAGGGATATTGGTTCCTTTTCCTGCCTTCCAGTTTCTAACTCTCACCTCTTCCTGTTTAGCTGATAAAGCAAAGCAATTTTCTCTGGCAAACCTTGCACCTCTGAATGCTAAAATTTCATGTCAATTTCCTTTCTATACTCCCTAAGACATGCCAATGCATTTCAGATGGAATCATCATCCGTGAAGATTCACGAGAACCTTAACCTGGTGATCGACTACCAGACACACCACCGCCTTCAGGAGGCGAAGGGCCGCAAGCGCGCTGAAGAGATCAACGAGACCGTCCTCTACTGGGCCGTCGGCGAGTCCATAGCCATCGTCGGCATAGCCCTCGTGCAGGTCCTCATACTCAAGAACTTCTTCGGCGAGAGAACCTACATTAGGGTCGGATAGGCCGCTATAGGCATATGCCTGAGTCGGCTAGATTGCAATAGGCCTACACCCGAGTCAGCTAGGTTGTTATAGGGCTACATCAGAGTCGGCTAGGCCGCTATGGGCTGAATCGGCTAAGCCGCTGTAAGTCTACATTTGAGTTTGCTAGGCCGTTTTGGTCGTGCATCTGAGTTGGCTCGGCTAACGTATGGACCGTAATGACGTGTATGTATAATTGGTGTGTAGTATTGTATTGCTTAAAGGTGGTACTTGGGAGATAGAAACATCCTAGAAGCCCTTGGCGTTGCTTCGAGAAAGCATCTAAATTTTATTTAATCTTGGTTACGTCAAGGTTATTGTTGACGCTTGATATTCACTTGCTTCATTACGTTCTTTTTATGAATACTACCGTGAAATTGAACTTTGATTTGAAAATAGGAGATTGAGTTGCCGTCTGAACCTACATCAAACCTTGGTCAGGTTAAAATTGGTATAGCACTTGCTTTCTCATCAGCAGCGGCAAACTGTACAATGTGTACATCGTTTGTTCATAGGTTAAGTATGCACCAGGGCCTCTTAGGACGAAGTTCTTCAGAAGGTCTGAGCATCTTCTTGTATTTATTATTACGAGTTTACGTTGACAAGTCAACTGCGCGGTCTGCTCCACATTGGCTTAATATACGTGTAATTAAAAACATAGTTAAGGTCAAGTTCTATTCCTAATGAACGGACGCAATGGAGTTTAACATTACAGTAGACAAATGTAAAGATCTCTCTTTAAGTTAAAAGTCTGTTTTGAGTTCTAAATGTAAGCGAAAATTACATCAGGGTTGACCAGACTTGTAGATTCCTGCTGAATGACCACAGGCGCAATATAAAAGGCTAATCTGTCCCGAAGTCCTGATGGCAAGAACAACCTGTTTGCCGGGGATTGTAGGCGACTCTCTATCGTGGCCTGGGACTGCTATGTTCGAAACACTGAGGTTAACTAGAGCAGTGATACCCATACTAGAGAGGAGGTAATCTTTCTCGTGTAATCCCCTTCAAAAAAACCAAATTGTTTTTTATTTGCATTAATATGGATGAGGATGGGGAGGCCGACGTTCCCCGACCCCTATGTGAAAAATTGCAAGATGATGGGGCCCCATCGTAAATTTATGGGGCCCCAAGTAAATTTATATCAATGTTAAGAACATTTGTTGGGCAATTAACATGTTCATTGTGTCATGTTCAAATGGGTTAAAATTCAGCTAACAAGATTCATGGTCTTTTGGTTCATACCTCTACATTGTGTCAGTTACTCTTAACTGAAAATTGGTGTTCTGTATAGCGTTTATCAGTTCATGAAAGAAATATGTTTCATATTAAGTGAGATAAGATGTATCTTGCAAAGGTCGGTAGAGGATGTTCTTGTGAATGAAGGATAAGTGGTACATAAATACGATGTTATATTTAATGGGCAAACCGCCGGTCTCAACTCCTACAGAGCTTTGCACGTGACAGTTTCTTGTGCCAAGAACTGGGGTTACGAAGCAGAAATGATGACGATTTTTATTTATTTCTCACAAACCAAGTAATTGGAAAAATATGTTAGGACTCCATGTTCCTGAGTTTTTATTAATTTGTAACTTAATGGCTTTATTGCTCACGAACCAAGTATGGAAAAATTTCTGACTACGTTTAGTTAGTTTGTCATTTGATGGCTTAGTCGTCACAGGATTGTGAGGATTGTTCCCAATTAGGCTTGTGATGGTACTGACGCTGCACTGCCAAAGCAAAATTTCCCTGCCCTTTTTATTTCTCTTCCACTTCCGTTAGATTTTTTCAGCCCTGCTAGGTCACTCCGCGTCCCTGTGTTCCACAATGTCTGAACTGAGCGTACTGCTCTCGTAATACAACGTTCGATAACGTCACAGTCTTGCGGAATTCATTTTTTCAAGTTCGATTTGTTTCAAAAATGCAATTATTAACCTAAATGAAAACTTTTGTTAAAGTTCTTACTTGGCAACCAAGACGAGATTTAATGGCGGGCATTTCTCGCCTGCAAAGCAAACTTCAATAGAAATAAATATGCTTGGAGCACATCGGTGTATCTATCATTTTAGGCGTCATTGTTGTTATTGATGTTACTTTTGTTGTTATCTTAGACTATGTTCTGGTAAAGCGTTGCCCTCAGGGGTAGCAACTTCGAGAAGAGCTTGCCTTGGGTTCGAGCTTTTCGAAGCTTGGTTCATTTTTCGGTTTCGCTGAAGGGCGACCGGTTTGTCGCTTTCAGAATGTGGTGCTTGCAGCATGACCTTGGGTTGGTGTTCATAAACGAGCTCTGGGTGCTTTTTACCTGGGGAATCTTGAGGTCCGAATTACTTGCCTCGTTTGTGAAGGTTCTTACCTCCGTGAGTTACTCGAAGGTGATGATGAATGGGAATTTTAAACTTTGTATTTAGCTATGGTATTATTTAGAACATTTATATTTTATTGTATTTAGTTACCGGTGTTGAATTGAAATGAATTTTTGCTGGGAATTCTGTTAAATACGTTGTAGAAAATGGCGTTTTAAATGCACTTAAGTAGAATGCAAGTAAACACTACAATCGAAAGCACTTTAGTACAATGTGGTTGGGAAATCACTTAAATTTAAAGTAGTATTCTGGTGAAGAAATTCTCTCAAATACAAATAAGTAATAAAATGCAGTAACTGTAATGCCGTATAGTGACCATGTCGCTCGTTCTTTAACTGCACTGCAATCCATTCAATCACATGGAGATGAACCGGTTCTTTATATCATGGGATTGATGTCACCGGTTTGCTGTGCGAGTTTACTAAAAATTTAAAAGCAAAAAAAATTCACAGAAATTCATATAGAAAACTTTTTCTATAAAGATATAAATTTCTGTGGAATTTACTTTGCTTTTAAATTTATACCATGGATTATTTCAACGCGCCTACGCCGATAATTGAACAAATAGTTGAGCGTTTTTCATGTAATTTATTATGAATTTTGTGAATTATGGATCCTCTACTGGATGTGTTGCAGGTGCGAAATTGTTCCTATAATTCTTCATTGCCTTTTATTGTATTTTGAGTAAATACAATTTTTTCTTTTGGTTTGCTTCTTCTCACTTGTGGTCACCAGATATGTTGCGATGTCGTTTTAAGCCTAACTTTATGTTCAAAAACTTCCACGACCGTCGTAATTTAGACGAGTATCGTACACTTGGTAACCGAGGTACCGTTTTTGGCATGTAGGTATGAATTTATTTTGTAGTCATCTATCACCTGTTGCTGGAGACTCTTCTCGAGACTAAGCGGGGTAAATGTCTCGGAAAACAACGAGGGTGAGGAAGAATTTCTGAAATAATGATCTGGATCCCAGTAATTATTGCGTGTATTAATTGAAAAAACAACGATGTATCGTGCGGCAAAAAATTCTAGTACACTGTCGTTCACACAGCGCTGAACACATTACGACCAACTGTTCTTGCCCAGCGCTATTATTTAACTGGTATACATACTTGGGATATAACCAATCTCCGCATCTTATACCGACCACATGCCGGTCAAAAAAATCCAAAAATATATACGGAGGTGCCAGAATTGGTTGGACCATCCCCGAATGTTTTGATAGGAGAGATTTTAATTTGCCACGTAACAGAAAGCATCTGAAGTGTCGACTCGGACCTAGGAAGAAGTCGGGCAACGAACGAGCTACCGTCAATGCCACTAGCTTCGCCACAGCACTTATGTCGCCGGTCTTCAACGGAAACAATCTATTCTGTTGGAAAAAACAGAGCTTCAACACCAGCGTGATTGGAAAAGCTTCCTAGTTATGAGATGGCAACCGAACCTTACAAATTGTTATTCTGACCAGTATTATGAGGTTTTTATTGCTAGCGGCGAGTCAATTGCAGTAGCTGTTGAGGAGTACACTTGACGGTACAACTTACACCTGCCATCAGGAAAGACCTTATATCTACATTTTTGCATTATACCTTACGTTTTTCAGCAATAAATGAGATGGTACGACAAGTACCATCACTATGCTGCGGTTGTCAATTCTATAGACACATGACGCAGGCGAATTCTATAGAAACACCAATCGTCATAACATTTAATGTTGTTGCTTTTTGCGACTCGGGACGCGTCGATGTTGGCGAAATCTCCGTTGGCTTCAAACATTCATAGATCAAACTCGCAGTAATCCTGACGAGTAGCCATTTTTTTGGCGCTGTTTATAATTTGCGAGCTCGTTTGAACCTGCCACGTCAATCTGCGCACATCCAATACGGTATCGTACGCATTACGCAACATTTCTTCTCGCTTCGAATCACCGACATGTGGAACAGCCTCCCCGATGACATCGTTGGCGCTCCAAGTATGAACGCCTTCAAGAACAGACTAGATAAAGCTATGGAAAAATATATGTTCAGACTTGAAATGCCTAGCACCATATCGAACCCGGTGGAAGTCGAGTAGCTATTTCAAACTACCGTCAGTCATGAAAAGATCCGGTCAAATGACACGAGTTTAGATCTTCTGTGAACAAGGCACGAAAAGGAAAAGAATCGGCGACAGGCCACATCAGGCCTACGCTTCAGAGCCGAGATCACTATGTTATGTTATGTAATGTTATGTTAATACGGGGAGCACGCAGCGGCTGGATGAGTACATGATGTAATATCGTAGCCGCCCAATGAAAAAAAACTATTTAATTATCCTACTTACAAGGGAAGTTATAAAATAAACATTTCACGACAACTTGGATAGGAAATGATCAACAAGGACTAATCTGGCAAGGAATTTTATTTTTGTTCACGGACAAAAATGTATAAAAAATTAAACCATCGGTTCAACTTAAGAATGTTTCATTTAATTAAATTTTTCATAGATTTTCCAATGTCTAAGCTGTAAATTAATAATGTGATTAATGTATTTTAATTGCAGGATTTCATATCACCATTTAAACATAATTACTTCAAGGAAAGGCTTACCTTCCTAAATGCACATACGTGAACAAATGCGACATTTGCAAACAAAACCATCAGTTTTTCCTCTAATTTTAAAACACAAATAATTTTATTATATCTTCGAATTCGGAAAATTCAATCAAGCTAAAATTTACACTTATTTCTAATGCATAGGAACCAAGATAACTTAATAGTATTTTCTTCTCTGAATGCATTTGATCGTTCGTTATAATTTGACACTTAATACTGAGAGTGAAAATTAGCTTAAATGAGACCAAAAAATTTGTTCCCGGCAAGAATTAAGAGAAAAAAAATTCAGATCCAGATGAATCGTCAGTGGGGGGCCCCAGCGGGGCAACTGGTCTGTGGGGAGAAGCAGCGGGGCAACTGTCGGAGGGGCATCCCAGCAGATTTTTATGGAGAATTCTATTAAATCAAGTACCTATTTAAAAAGCTAGCAGTGATGGTCAATAAGAGAAAAACAGACAAGAGCAATTCACCCCAACGTCGAAGTGATACAAGATATACATAAACATCAACTTATCATTGAAACAAATTTTTCTTGTGAGCTTTGCAATGTATCCGCTTCAAATCAGGCCTAGCACGCGAATGAAAGCATTCCTTGCAAACATTAATAAACTCATTTAATAGCAATGAATAAATGAGGAGGTGGAAGACAAGTGTAGCAGAAAGCAGATGTCAGGTGTCCACGCTGACATGAAAGCAGCGACACCAACACTGTGATTGTCTACATCACAGAATAGTCAACAAAATTAACAGGAAACAGAGAACTGAGCGAGATTCCACAATTAGTGATACTGAAATCAGCTCCTTAAACGAGATTCCAAGTCCCAAACGAGATCACTCAATAAATGGTCCCTTTACTTTCATCTTTCATGTTAATTATTAAGCATTGAATGGCCATCGCCATTCCACTAGATTAAGTGGCCAATATTCAGTACTTGTGCAAGTGGTAGCAGTGGTATATAGGTTTACAAGCGCTTCAGATAGTTGAGTAAAGCCACCAACCACTCAATACGAATACTAGAACACAATTATGAAAACTCTGAACACAAATAGCTCACGAAACGTGATGAACTAAGGCACTGCGGTGCAACTAAAGAAGAGGTCAAAGGAGCTGAGTACGTCAGAAGTCTGCATCGAGGGTGAAGGTTCTGTTCTGATCAGAAGACTGTGTCGAGGGAGAAGGAACTGTCCTGATCAGAAGTCAGCGTCGAGGATGAAGGTTCTGTCCTGATCAGAAGTCAGCGTCGAGGGTGAAGGTTCTGTCCTGAGGGGAGCTCATGACGCCACACTTCTGGTACTCCCCCACCCTGCGCTCGAAGAAGTTTGTCTTGCCAGGCATGGAGATCATCTCCATGAAGTCAAATGGATTTTCCACCCTATAGATCTTCTTGCACTTCAGCTCTGAAAGGCATAAAACATAAGTTATGAGTTCTATAATATAAGTTATAACATTCACCATTGCAAACACTCAATCTTGCAAAGAAATTGAAGTGCATAAGGTGGCAGGCCTGAAGGGAGTTAGACATATTCTTTCTGTATATGATAAGTGAACATGTTTTTATTAAAAAACTAAAAAACTACTCAGCAATACAGTACTTTAGAATAGGAAACGTTTGCTGAATGTGAAGTTATATAAAATATTAGGATTAAATTCTGGCGTTTCAAGGTGAAAAAGCTGGTAAAAACAGAACAAATTCTTGCAAAGTAGGGGGCAAAAATATTCTCTAGCTATATAAAAAATATATAAATATCCTATAGGTACATACTTCATAAGGATTGAAACTACCAAAGTCCGCCTTGTGTTGTAAGCAATTTGCCCTTTGTGCCTAAATCTTTGCGCATTTTTCGAGTCAGATGCAAAGTACCAAGTGCAGCCCGAGAATTCAAATTGGTTGCAGAGGATTTCCCGCGATATCAACGCGGGTTCTAAATAGGTTACTCTGAACCATTTACTTTGGTAGGATCAGGGGAAGATGAACCAGCATAAAAAAGAGGGATTACTCTACTTACTTTGATCATGGTTGGTCCTACAGCTTTGAACCGCTCTAGATCAGAAAACAAGTAAGCATGACGTTATCAGCTACAACTATACGACCACCATAATTATTTTCATCACCCACCAGGAGAAGGTTGCCACCAAGTTGTGACTAGCATAAGTAATTACTAAGATTGTTAACTTTGTACAATAATAATAATAGTAACCCACCAACAAGCAGATGGTCTGCCACAAACTCTATGTATTGCTTCATGAGGTCGCAGTTCATGCCAATGAGGGCACAGGGCAGCGCCTCCGTCAGGAACTCCTGCTCGATGGCCACGGCCTCCCGGATGATGCTCACCACCCTGCAAGACATGGCATGTCAGGAGCGGGATCCATATTCAACTGCTTTTACTTAACATAGTAAATGTGTTAAATTTTACTCAACACGAAAGCAATGTTAGATTAAATATATAGATCAAACAAATAACCAGCACAAATGAAGGTGAATAAATTCTATTATGTTGATTAACAAGGAATCAAAAGTAAGCAAAAGAAAAGAAGCCAACCACACCACACACCAACACGACACTTCTATTAAAGATACCTATAATAGCAGACAAATAAACAGCGTGGATGACAATGACCAGAATCACCAGATTGTAGTACATTGATCAAAAGGAATGGCATGAAAAGTTAATCAATAAGTAGCTAACCACAACACATGTTAGGGCTCTGGATAGGGGATAGTGAACAGAAAGAATGCTTATTGACCGCCCTCACCTGTCCTCAGACGGCTTGTTGACCAGCAGTTTGTACATGAGGCAGGCAAAGTCAGTGTGCAGGCCCTCGTCACGGGAGATGAGCTCGTTGCTAAAAGTCAGACCCGGCATGAGGCCTCGCTTCTTCAGCCAGAAAATTGAGGCAAAAGAACCCGAGAAGAAAATCCCCTCCACGGCGGCAAACGCCACTATTCTCTCCGCGTAACTGGCCGACTTGTGGCTAATCCACCTGGGGGACAATGGACAGTTAGTGAGGGTATCATTATTTGACTTATGATTGTGCATGATGACAAATAATTGTGTTCTATTAAAAATTGAATGAAAGGTCTGTATTTTAAACAGTAATTTCAAAATTCTTTATAACATGATAAACAACACAGACGACTTCCTAATTGCACTACATTATACTTCTATCCATTGATAACTTGTCAATAACCAATCATACATATGCTGACATCAACAATAATACATTCATTCAAAAATTCATTGACATTCACACTCATAACCCACATGGTAATGCCACATATTTCCTCACGCTACAATATTACCTTACCAATAGTAAACCCAGTTCTGAAAAGATTTGTGTTGCAGGAAGTCAGGGAAAACAGGGAGGAGTTGTCAAGGTACTAAGCTACCATTGCCACTAAAAGGATGCAGACGTGTATTAGCTGTCAGAAATTTGACTACAAGTAATTCTTAGGCATCCTAATGAACTTGAGAAGCTACACATTGGTTGCTATATGCGCAGTGAATAGCCATCTAAGCAGTGTTTATAGTGTCACTGTCTGTGCACTGGTATCGTCATCAAGATGAGAGGAGCTAATGGTGGGTTCAAGTCTTGGAAACCTCAGTACATTTCTCAAAGAGAAATGCTGGTTTTCTTAATGCTGGTTGGTGGCGCTTGGTTGCTGTCAAAAGGTGGTACATCAGCATGGCCTTGGGTTAGCGTCCCTAAACAAGCCCTGGGTAATTGTTATCCGGGGAAATTTTCAGGTCTGCCAGTCAGGTCAGGTGTATGCAGTCAGGGTCTGAATATTATTTTTGAATATCATCATTGTGAGTTCAGTGCCCTATAGCACTCAGGGTATATATTTCCTCATGATCAGTCTACGGTCTCAGAGTAGTCAACGTCTTCCAGGTCTGAGTATCCAAATTTAGGATAAAGACTTTGGTTAAAAATAATGCCAGTTTCATTGAGGACTTCTTTTGAGTTTAATCTCTCAAGCTTTCTGATAAGAGGTACAGTAATAGGGTCAATGTGTCTTAAAATTTGTCCAAATGAAAGGTCCAAAAAATTAAAATCAATTTTAAAATTTGTCCAAATCAGAAAGCTTGAGAGATTAAACTCAAAAGAAGTCCTCAATAAAACTGGCATTATTTTTAACCAAACATGTTTAAATGAAGGGCTCTACCCTATATATACAAATTTCAGGGAAAAGGCTTTGGAAGCAAGGGCCCTTTTAGCTACAGGGTATGGCCCCATCATACCTGAGGGCCAAGTCTCCCTTCTTCTTGATGCAGGGCATAGCCCCATCATACCTGAGGGCCCAGTCTGCCTTCTTCTTGATGAGGGTATGGCCCCATCCTACCTGAGGGCCCAGTCTGCCCTCTTCTAGATACAGGGTATGGCCCCAACATACCTGAGGGCCCAGTCTGCCTTCTTCTTGATGCAGGGCGTGGCCCCAACATACCTGAGGGCCCAGTCTGCCTTCTTCTTGATGCAGGGCATGGTCTCGATGGCGTTAAAGAGGCGCGTCTGCTGGGCGGTGTCGGCGATGTAGGTGTTGATCAGGAGGCTGTACATCTCAGAGTGGATGTTCTCCATGGCGATCTGGAAGCCGTAGAAGCAGCGAGCTTCAGGCACCTGAAAAGTGTACAATATCGTCAGTCTCTGTACTTTAGGCACTGTAAATGTAAATAGTGTTTCCTGCAAACCTCTTTAAGTTCCCTGAAACTTGTGAACACTTCTACATAATCAGCTTCCATGACCTAAAGAGAGGAGGATGCCTTGCTCATTTCTTCAGAATTGGGAAATAGATTAATGACTACCAACCAAGAACATGTCACTTAGTCACAATGGTTGCAAAGCTCAAATAATTCAATAACAATTTAACTGAATCAATAACTCAATCCAATATAAACATAAAGCGTATATATTCACTATTGGACGTGCGGAACTGCTAACAGAACCTAATAGTAGAACCTCTCCACCGAGTTCTCAACTGCACCTCCTGGCAGAACCTCTCCATCAAGTTCTCAACTGCACCTCCTGGCAGAACCTCTTCACCAAGTTCTCACCACACCCTCTCACCTGCACCTCCTGGCAGAACCTCTCCACCAAGTTCTCATCACACCCTCTCACCTGCACCTCCTGGCAGAACCTCTCCACCAAGTTCTCACCACACCCTCTCACATGCACCTCCTGGCAGAACCTCTCCACCAAGTTCTCATCACACCCTCTCACCTGCACCTCCTGGCAGAACCTCTCCACCAAGTTCTCACCACACCCTCTCACCTGCACCTCCTGGCAGAACCTCTCCACCAAGTTCTCACCACACCCTCTCACCTGCACCTCCTGGTAGAACCTCTCCACCAAGTTCTCACCACACCCTCTCACCTGCACCTCCTGGTAGAACCTCTCCACCAAGTTCTCACCACACCCTCTCACCTGCACCTCCTGGCAGAACCTCTCCACCAAGTTCTCACCACACCCTCTCACCTGCACCTCCTGGCAGAACCTCTCCACCAAGTTCTCACCCTGTCTCTTATACACATCTAGATGTGTATAAGAGACAGGCCCTATAGTGTCAAAACAGAGAGTTTTTCAGACCATTCTTACAGTTCAATTTTGAGCCCTTTAAGTAGAGCAGCAAAGCATTATTCTCATACATAAGAAATTGGGTTAAATCTTGTGTAAATGGGGACATTAAAAATGAACTACTGGTAATTCTAAATAATTTTTGGTTTGTCAATATATAATAGTAGTAGATAGTGTGAACATTACTCTCAGAAGTAATAATATATAGAAACAGTCAAATTATCTACAGGTTAATTTAATTTCCTAACTTATATTATATTTGGACCTTTATTTCCTCAGAGCTTAGCATAAAATGATAGATTTCTGTAAATGCAACCAATAATAAAATAGATAGGTACCATACAAAGAAATCAAGGTAATAACATTCAAGCTTGATAAGAGTTAATCATGAGCTGAACTGTGAATGCACCAAAATTATTTTATACTGAAAATACATTCAAAAACTGTTCAGTTACTCCTGCCCAAATAATAAAAATTCCATCAATTGTTTGCTGTTCAAAAACTATTACATTTAATGACACTTGTGTAACATCAAAGACTGTTTCCAATTTCCAAACAAATTATTCACACAAAATTTGGTGAATGCAGTTTTGACAAAAAAAAAATTTTTTAAATCCAAGCTCACTCAGGTAACATCAAAGACCGTTTCAAATTTCCAAACAAATTACAAAATTTTAGTAATACAATTTTCACAGCAAGTTTTTTAAAATCCAAGCCCCTCAATCATCACCTTGCTCAAGTCAACCTCCTCAACTGTCCAGAAGGATGCCACGGCTTTCTTATACATCTGGAAAATCTCGGGGTACTGGATTGGTAGAATAACAAACCGGTGGGGGTTCTCCCGCAGCAGCGGCTCCGTCTCCTTGTCCACGGACATCACCTGCAACCAGTATGGAATTATAGGATTTATTATCATAGTGCGGCAGAGCGGAGAATTGTCCGAATCAGTTCACTTTTAACATCGTCATCTAGTAAAGATTCAAGTTAAGATTGCACGTTTAATAATACTGATATCTTTGATAGATACTTTACTGGGTCCTTACTTTCAAAAAAAGTTAAGAGATCGTAAGTTCATCAGCCAATCATTGACGGCCTTTCAAGCAAAATCCACCAATCATAGATAAGAAAATAGAGCGTAGGTACTTACGTTCACTAAGCGAGTTTTGAAAGTATGGCCCCTGGTCTACAAATGCATGGAACTCAAGAATGAATGCGAGGAAAAGTTTAAAAAAAATTCTGCTTTGCCAATATGCTGGACAGCAAGAATCACAGACTGGAGCAAAGAAGAAAATTTTCGGGACTCTTTAATTTTTAGTCCTTTGAGTTGACATTATAGCATCATGGATACCAACATTATTGTATAAGTATATAGATATTGAACAAATATTGAACTAGATCTGGTAATTAAAAATAAACTGTTTTTTTTTTTCTAAAAAATCTCTTATTCACCACAGTGTGTAAAACTGAAATGTAACATCAGCAATGAGTACATTGAGGTATAAAATAAAATACATTTTATAATTTTCAAGTAGTCTTGATTTTACAAAAACTGTGATAGACTTTTTTGATATTAATAAATATCTGCTATTGCAAAAAAAAAAACATATTGATCACAATGAACTGTCACCATCCTTGTCTTTCTAAATCCAAAAAATCTGGCACATAAATATTTTGTTACCACAGACATCTCTGGAAACAAAGTTAGCAAATACTCAGCTTTTGCTGGACCACATTCAGACCCCCTTTGCTGGACCACATTCAGACCACCTATGCTGGACCACATTCAGACCACCCTTGCTGGACCACATTCAGACCACCTATGCTGGACCACATTCAGACCACCTTTAAGACCACCTTTGCTGCACCACATTCAGACCACCTTTACTGGACCACATTCAGACCACCTTTACTGCACCACATTCAGACCACCTTTACTGGACCACATTCAGACCACTTTTGCTGGACCACATTGAGACCCCGTTTGCTGGACCACATTCAGACCACCTTTGCTGCACCACATTGAGAACCTAAGACAACAATTGAAGCCGTACTCACATCATCATCTTGCACACTCTTCTTCAGGGAGGGTGAGGGCAGCTGCTCTTTAATAGACGGGTTATGTTGCTTCAGCACCTTTGTAGGAGAGCCCTGGAGCTGGAAATGAGTGTTAATTGCAATTTATCAAATATATTAAAATATAAATATTTATCACAAAATTATAGCATCATCAGTTTAATGATGAAATGGTATATAAATATAAGCTCAAAATTGGGTAGAATTGAAAAGTCTACATCATTCTTACATGGATATAGAACTAAGTATAACTGAGTAAATTATTTGCATTGCAGATGAGGTAACTGGGTTACCAGCTGCATTTGATTTGGCAACAACCCTAATTGAGTGAGGATAATGGAAGGCTGCTCATATTATGATCAATATTGAACAATATATATATAATGGAATGAATATAATGAATGCATGGATGAATGAATGAATATAGTATATGGAATATTATATATAATAATAATATATATATATAATATAACTGTGATAAGGAGCATGAACTGGACTTAACCCTCTACTGCCATATGTCACTCTCCAGGAAGGTAGGAACATAAATTTCAATGTTACGTTACCATTTAAATGGTAACCATCATGCACCACATTCCTAAAGTGTCTTCAAGCTTGTGAATTTGGCCTCCTCAACACATGTTATGCTATTTTTTTAATCTAAGCAAGAAAATGAATCCCTGTCCTACATTGTTCCTTACTTCTAAATGTACAGGTTATGCTTAAATAGGAAAAGTAAAACTTCCAGCTAAAATATTGCATCTTCAGAGTTGCATATTCTTTTAGCATTTGAAATATTGCAGAGCAATCATAAAGTATAACTAATAATTATATAGCCGATAATTCATCCAGCAAAAATTCAGCTGCTCTAAGAATGACAAGGAAGCTCAGTTTTGGCTCAGAACATAAATATTTATTACAATATTTATTACAATCAGCTTCCTCAGATAGGAATGACCCTTCAAAAATATATGCTTCCTAAGGCAAGTAATTGCCAATTTAGAGAGGAAGGGAGGGATATGAGAATGCTAAATTTTTTTAATAAAACAGGGAAACTTTATTGAATATAAAACTTTAATATGTCAAAAAGCTCATGCCCTATGGGCAGCGTGCTTCCTTCCCGTCCTCTGCTACTCAGATGAACAATCTTGTGTACATCAAGAAAATCAAGTAAATTGCCAGAACCTCAAACCTATTAATCAAAGTGGCTATTGTGCCCGTAAGTACTAACAATTATCGGATACTTGAAAAATACGTTCAAACTATGTTTTTGGTCCTCATTAAAGTGTTGACAGGCAGGGTAGAATTTGGGAGGGCCGGAGGGGTAATATATGACCATGTGCACATTTTCATATGATCTAAAAATGTGTAATTAAATTTACATCCTATTTGGCTAATATTTTGTAACTGATCATGCTTCTAAGTTCTAGGCTAAACCAATCTTTAGTAAATGAACCCATATTCCCAAAATTCTACCCTGAGTCACTAATCATGTTGAATCAAAACTGTTGAGGCTGTATATTCCTTTCTGATAACTTGACTAATAATTTTGGTTTGAGCAAGATTGGTACTATACCTAAGATTTCCTTGAACCAGGAAGGATAATCAGGATTCAATATAGAAACACCTCCGAAGAAACCCAATCTGTAGGCTAACTAACACTGGCAAGTGGCAGGGTATAATTTCCCAAAAACTGCTGGCAATAATATTTTTTGACTTTTGTAGATTACAAGCAAAAATTATAATTTTTCTATTTTCTAATTTAAAAATTAGCCATGGGTCAAATTAAATTTCCCACGAGGCCACAAGCACAGAAAATTTTTCCTCAGGGTCATGTTGGTCTTGAGAAGCTTCTGCCTAATTTCCCAGAATTTGTATCCATAAAACTCAACTGGTGTGCTTTACAGTGCTTATATATAGGATTTAAAAACTAAAAAATGACAAGTTCACTTTGCCACTTGCTCATTTCAAGTGGAAATTAGGCTAAGAAGAAGCCACCTGTGAATTGGACAAAACAGCCTGCAAAATGGGCCAATTCTACCCATAGCCTAAGCCATTCCAATAGCCTTTCACCAATTTTTACTATGAAAAATATGAAAAATTATCTATTTATAAAGGCAATTTTCAAAATCACCTGTTGAACAATTGTTTCAAGTAATGATTTTAGAAAACTTCTGCTTCATGTTGTAAAATTAACCACTGGTAGGTAGCCTATACTCTATTGTGCAAAGAATGTACAACTTTATACGAAATAAAATTTACTGCATCACAAAAGATTGATGTTTATATTACAATAATAATGTGAAGAATTATAATTGTCAGAGACGCGTTTCGTACTTTCGTTACGTAATCGCGTAACTTACCATGTTTTCCTTATCTTCGATCTTGATGTTTTGAACACGGGATGACATATCTGCCGGCATTTTAATTATTATTCTTTTATATGAGGACTCAAGATCAAATGTTAGCAAGTTATGATAATGTGCAATTAGGAATAGAGCGCAAACTTTACCCTTCGGCGGCTTCAACGCCCGACACTTCACTCAAATTTCGGCGCCAAAACTGCATTACAGATCAACGAACCGGTTTCCGGCGGAAGAGCCACAAATACCTATAAAAACCTCAGAGTTCAATATTCAAAAACTATTATAGTAGCCATTGAAGTTTATAATTATGATTACTAGTGTTGTTAGGCAGAAGTTCTTCATTATACAGGTGTGATTAAAGACCAGAGCGTACTTTTTATCAGAATAGAAGTGTCGCCAATGAAGAATTAAGTGTATCAGTGTATTGATGCAAAATAGCTGCGACCTCAATAGATTTTTTAAAGAAACTGGCCTAAGGAATGAGAAGTGAAAAAAACGCAGCTCATTTTTGTCGGTGGTTTATTACGTCGTCCAATCCCATTACTTATTAATGGGATTAGGCGCGGATAACTTGCCATAGCAGCTTATTTTAACTGAGAGAGATACGAGTATAGATAAATCGGTAAGGTAACGCGAATAGCAACGCAATAAGATTGAGAGGTTCAGTTAATTATGCTTAATTACAATGATGAGTGTCGGACTCATAAGTCACTGAAAAATTCAATCAGAATGGAATTAAATTTGGCTCCAAAGCGGCCGCCAAATTGTCGGATCATACAGAAGTTATTGCAGAACATAGAACAATACATCGATTTCATGCGCTGAAGCAGGATGACTTTGAATTAAACACCCGACCGATAGATTGAGGCAGGAAATCATCGAAAATTTCAGTAGAAATTCAACGATCGCTTGCTATTGGGGCATAGTAAGACGAAAACAGGGAGGCATTTAGTGATGAGATATCATTTAGTGATGAGTGACATGATGAGGTGGCATCATGTCACCATACGTAATTCTCTATCAGCCTGTCCGAGACCCAAGAATTTTATTGTCAGAGTTTCACGACTCGCGTCCAGTCATAGAGTATAGGACTTCAAAGCAAAGGTTTTGGTACAAGCAAAGTTAGTTCCTACATAATTTAAATTTAATTTAACTTAATTTACCAAGTTAAGTTAGTTCCAGCACCGTATTTTAGTGCTAGCTATATATAAGCTGAAAACGAAGAAGGAAGCCTACCAGCGTTATTTACAGACTCGTAGCGATGCTGACTATGACCTATACGCAAGAGCTCGAAATCAAGCTAAAGAAAGCTGTCGCACCGCAGTAAAAATCCTCGCAAAAAATATTGCTAAAAATGCAAAAAGTACCCGAAAGCCTTCTTTTTGTACCCTAGCTCGAAGTGCAAGATGAAGGACGGTATTTCTGATTTGAAAGTAGATCAACGAAAGATATCCACGGATGAGGGCGAAGCTAACGTTCTTAGTAAGTTTTTCAGTAGCGTATTCACTGAAGAGGACTTGAACAGTATTCCAGCTATTGAGGAGCGCCCAGTCGGCTCTAAATTAACAAGTTTTGAAATGCAAGAAGAAGAGGTTCTCAAGAGCCTTATCGCTGTAAATCCAAACAAGTCATGTGGGCCAGACGGCTTCCAACACAGATTACTCAGTTAGCAACTGTCCTAGCCGGCCCTTTGACGTAATTTTTTCGAAAAACTTTAAACGAAGGGATCTTGCCGGCTGACTGGAAAGAAGCTCAAGTGACACCATTATTCAAAAAAGTGACAAAAGCTGCTCGGGCAACTATCGCCCTGTCAGTTTGACAAGTGTCGTTTGCAAGGTAATGGAATCTGTGATGAGGGATCGATTGATAGATCATTTGACTGCTAATGATCTCCTATCAGACTGTCGAAATGGCTTTATTGCCGGGAGATCCTGCACCCCTAACCTCTTGTCTATCTGAACGAATGGACCCGCCTGCTGGACGAAAGGGAGCCAGTAGATGCAGTGTACCTCGATTTTGCCAAGGCATTTGACAGTGTCCCAGATGAGCGGCTGTTGCGGAAATTGCAGTCTTTGGGAATTGACAGCAATGTACTCAAATGGATCAAAGATTTTCTAGTAGGGAGACGCCAACGTGTCAGTATTAATGAGTCCGTATCAGACTGGGCTCCAGTGCGCAGCGGCGTGCCACATGGAAGCGTTCTCGGGCCTGTTTTATTCGTTGAGTTTATAAACGATCTGCCAGAAGCTGTGTCTAGCGTGTGCTCGATGTATACTGACGACACAAAAACTTATAATACAGTGAAGAATACATCGCAAAAAGTACAGTTACAAGGTGAACTTGACAGGCTGGTTGACTGGTCTGATGAGTGGCAGCTGCGTTTTAACGCTAACAAATGTAAAGTAATCCACCTTGGCAAGAATAATGAACAGCAAGATTACAGTATGAGAAGACACGGTTGCAACGACAGAGTGATGATGTCGAAGTCGACAATGGAAAAAGATTTAGGAGTTAATATCGACAATGAGTTGAAATTTTCTAAGCTCATGGCTTATACAAGGTCCCAGAAGGATTACTAGAATTTGAAACAAGAACCAACACAATCGTCAGTTATGGAAAGATCGGGTTCCAAAGGCCAGATCCCTTGTGAATCAAGTCACGAAAAATTCAAGAATCGGCAACAGGCCATGGGCCTATTCTCTTCAATGCCGCATATTTTTGTGGGTGACTATAACAGTTGAAAACTCCATTCCATAATATTTTGATAATTCTACGACGTCCATGTTCGTTTCAGGGGAAATCATGAACCTAATCTAATAATCGTTGAATCATCTGTCATAACAGATTATATATATGCATTATTTATGATTATCGAAAAATATAGCCGTTGATTGAAACGGTGAAAACCGAAACTTATTTAGAGGGGTCAAAATTTCTGAAGTATTCGAGGAATACTGGACATTATCTGCTATATTGGCCGTACGAATCTTTCGATTCGCCGTACGAACCTTTCGACTCGCCGTACGAATCTTTCGTATTCGAGTACGAACTGTATAAGGAAAACGAGGCATAAGTTTCATCAAAAAGAGCACATACATACGTGATGTATGTGCTCTTTGTGATGACGGGTAATGAATATACTTACTGTTGACAATGACGGCTGGAGTTTGGCTTCTGTTGTGAAATAGCTTAGTCATAGCTAAAAAACGCTCGAATACACGCATGCTCAGTCATAGTGGATAGCTGTGCACGCAGCTGCTTCTATGATTAGCAACCCTCCCAATTTATAAGATATTATTTTTGACGCTCACTGCACCTATCTCTGAAAAGATAGGTGCGGAGCTATTAAGTAGAATTCTGCAATTTGGTATAAGCGCATCAGGTTGACCTTGGACTACGAAGTCCTAAACTCGTCATAAGGTCATCATTTGCTCTAAATCATGATGCATAGAACTATTTATAGAGGCCAATGTATCAAAATCACATGAAATCCTGTCATAATGTATAATGGTAATTCACGGAGGAGATGTCCAAGCTGCTCACCTGCATAAAATGTGACGTGCTTGCTAAGTTTTCTCACAGTCACATCTGTATTGTCCATGTAGTAAAATAAGAAAGACTTGGCAATCCAAGCAATATTCCAACAAATGACCAAATATCTGGAATAAGAGTAACAGATATCAAATACTAATTAACTAATTGCAACTCAAATATAATCAACAACAGAAACAATAACAAAACTGATTTATAATCAGTAATATACGTGGCAGGGAACTTACATTACATAACGGCAGTGGTTAGAACCTTTCAGCTCGACGGATACATTGAGACTGATACGGTGTTGAAGCCAGACCATCTAACGTCTCACGGTTATCTGAATATGAACTTTATTCATGTAGGAATAAGGCGCGTATTACAACATTCATCCCACCCAAAATTTATCGCTTACTTTAAACTGGATATGACTTGATTACAAGATAAAAATCATCAGATACAACATAAAAATACAGATCATCATCAGATACAACATAACATTTGTCCGAATTTGAGTTTGTTTCCGCAATAATTTTTGGGCTCCAATTTTCGACCGTTATATTTTTTACATGATTTTGTACTTATGTCCATCCAAGTTCCATCACTCAATGCGTCTTCCACCTTAATGCTGAATGTTTATACATATGAAACGTCATTAAAATATCATTCGGAAACCTGAATTTCAATTTTCAATCAACCCACGCTTACGAAAAATTAAGTTCGATTTATTGAAAATGCCGAAAAGAGCAGTAAAAGATTAAAAGGAAGAAAATTCAATTTGATGACTGTGCAAAAATAGATGGTTTATAATCTGCTAAGATGAGATATCTTTAATTAGTCCACTCGTGGTTACAGGGTGGCCCAGCGGTTACAGTTCAGAGTACCAAGTTTGGAGCAGAGAGGCGCGGGTTCGATCCCAGCTCTGTGCGCCAGTTTCTGGTCAGAATCGGCAAGGAGGCCGGGCAGTTAAGCAAAGAAAATTTGGAGCAGTGAGTTGCGAGTTCAAGCCCGCAACAAGCTGAGTATGTTCTGCAATGTTAAGAGTCGGCGACAGGCCTACGGCCTAAGAAACGCTTAAACGTTTTTTTATTGTAACAAAGACTTCATAACGAAGCTTTATTATGAGTGAAAACATGTACGGAAAATTTACTGAAAACGATTCAGGTTCCCACGGCATTCAGTAATTCCTATTTTTTCTGGAAATCTGAATAGTTTCTCCATTCTGAAATGTTCGACGGCACCATCAAGACCACAATACATCGATATCAATTATAACAAGGCTTTATATACTAAACCTTATACATTCTCAGTATTCGAATCTGAATTTCAACGGAAGCAGTGAAGCTCTTCTGTCGAATTATTCACTACCGTACGTCAAGGCAGGATCGCAACTTGTTAACAGATATTCGAGTAGAAGTCTACATCTTATTTTGCTTTTAATCGGATTTACTCACTTATGACTGAATTATTATTTAAAATTATCACTAGAGGAACTTAATAATTTTGATACAATTCATGATCAAACATGCTAGACGTTTGACAACTACTCTGCACATTTTTGTGGGCGACTAGTACAATGAGTAAACTTCATTTCACAATGCCCACAATATGAAATTCAACGACGTTCATGTTCGTTTCAGTTTATATCTTGAATCTAATCTAATATTTGTTGAATCTCCCTTTATAATAGATAATAGATAATTTTTATGCGCTATTCATGATGCTCGAAAATGATAACTGGTGAATAAGACGATGAAAACCGAAACTTAATGACAGGGTTCATTTATTTGCAAAATAATTATTTTCTTTCCAAGTACTTCATTTCTGGATAGTAAATGGCCACTTGTTGGCGTTTGCCACACAAATATTTTGCGATGGCAATGATTGCTCTGCTCCGCCCTGGCGCATATTATCTGTGGTTGAACTGGAGCGCCAGAAATTTGTTATACATCAGTGTCCCTCGTAACATTGTTTTGTGCCCAGTCGTAGAGAATGTGGGTCAGCGCGAAACATGAAAGTTACGTTAGGTAAAGTAGTTGATAGTGAATAGATAAAGAGAGTTCCCTCAATGGGTCGGTGAACGATTGCATTCCGGTGTGGTTGACCTTTGCGTTAGCCAAAATGAGGTTAACTCAGGTCTCTGGTAGGTAATAATTGGTAGAAAAGGATTGTGCTTGCGCTTTCCAACATATAAAACTATATGCTTAAATTACAGAAGATTCGAGATTAAACTAAATCTTTGAGTTGTTTATCGTGTTGGAGAGTTTGCAAGAAGCGTTCATGGTCGCTGTATAATATCTTTCGCAGTATTGTTCCGTCGAAATTTCCTTTCACTGTCATTTTTAAACTTAAAGTAATTACGATTATTCTGTGTAAGCGTCGTCCTATCAAAAAAGGTTTCTTTGATACATAAAGAAGAAAACTCAATTTGAAGATGGGTCAACAATAGACTTTTGCAATTTCTCGACCAGAGAAGTTGACTCTATTCTATGTTTATTGATTATTGCTAGGTCTTCATAACAGACCTTTAAGATGAGTGAAAACGTACGAAAAATTTACTGAAACAGATTCAGGTTCTGAAAACAATAGGCGATAATTCCTACGTTATTCTGCAATTATTATAATTTTCTACTCTATATATCGATACCAGTATATCATATTAATTGAAACACTGCAACTTAATTCTTTCTTATTTTCGCTAATGGGACGGGTGTGCTACTTTGAGGTGGGATCTCAACTTGTTAACAAATGCTTGAATAGAAATCTACATAAAATTTCACTTCAAATCGATTGATTCAGAGCGAAATTGGATTGAAATCTGAGTTTCCTACTACAGAAAATTATTTATTTTGATACATTTTATGCTCATACACGAACGATATCTTACAACCAACACCGCGTATTTTTGTTGGTGACTATAACAGTTGAAAACTCCATCCCATAATATTTTGATAATTCTACGACGTCCATGTTCGTTTCAGGGGAAATCGTGAACCTAATATAATAATCGTTGAATCATCTGTCATAACAGATTATATCTATGCATTATTTTTGATGCTCGAAAACTATTGCCGTTGATTAAAACGGCGAAAACCGAAACTTATTTAGAGGGTTCAAAATTTCTGGAGTATTCGAGGAATACTGGACATTATATGCTATATTGGCCGTACAAATCTTAACTGTATAAAAAACGAGGCATAAGTTTCATCACAAAGGGCACACGCATACGTGATGTATGTGCTCTTTGTGATGACGGTTAATGAATATACTTACTGTCGACAATGACGACTGGAGTTTGGCTTATGTTGTGAAATAGCTTAGTCATTGCTCAAAAACGCTCGAAAACGCGCATGCTCAGTCATGGTGAATAGCTGTGCACGCAGCGACGTTAAAGGTAGGCGCTTGCCGATCCCCAATCCTGTGGATATTATTTTTGACGCTCATTGCACCTATCGCTGAAAAGATAGGTGCGGAGCTATAAAGTAGAATTCTGTAATTTGGTAAAAGTGCATCAGATTGACCTTGGACTACGAAGTCCTAAACTCGTCATGAGGTCATCATTTGCTCTAAACTATGATGCGTTGAACTATTTATAAGAAAATTCAACGACGTCCTTGTTCGTTTCAGTTGATATCATGAAACTAATCTAATATATGTTGAATCTCCCTTTATAATAGATTATTTTTCTGCGCTATTCATGGTGCTCGAAAACGATAACTGGTGAATAAGACGATGAAAACCGAAACTTATTGACAGGGTTCATTTATTTGCAAAATAATTATTTTCTTTCCAAGTACTTCATTTACTCGGCTCCGCCCTGGTGTATATTATCTGTGGTTGAACTGGAGCGCCAGAAATTTGTTACACATCAGTGTCCCTCGTAAAATTGTTTTGTGCCCAGTCGTAGAGAATGTGAGTCAGCGCGAAACATGAATATATTGTTAGTTAAAATAGTTGATACTGAATAGATAAAGAGAGTTCCCTCAATGGGTCGGTGAACGATTGCAGTCCGGTCTGGTTGACCTTTGCGTTAGCCAAAATTAGGTTAACTCAGGTCTCTGGTAGGTAATAATTATTGGTAGAAAAGGATTGTGCTTGCGCTTTCCAACATATAAAACTATATGCTTAAATCACAGAAGATTCGAGATTAACTAAATCTTTGAGTTGTTTATCGTGTTGGAGAGTTTGCAAGAAGCGTTCATGGTCGCTGTATAATATCTTTCGCAGTATTGCGCCGTCGAAATTTCCTTTCACTGTCATTTTTAAACTTAAAGTAATTACGATTATTCTGTGTAAGCGTCGTCCTATCAAAAAAGGTTTCTACTATGCATTATTTATGATGCTCGAAAACTATAGCCGCTGATTAAAACGGTGAAAACCGAAACTTATTTAGAGGGTTCAAAATTTCTGAAGTATTCGAGGAATACTGGACATTATCTGCTATATTGGCCGTACGAATCTTAACTGTATAAAAAAACGAAGCATGCGTTTCATCACAAAGAGTACACGCATACGTGATGTATGTGCTCTTTGTGATGACGGCTAATGAATATATTTACTGGCGACAGTGACGGCTGGAGTTTGGCTTATGTTGTGAAATAGCTTAGTCATTGCTCGAATACGCTCAAAAACGCGCTTGCTCAGTCATGGTGTATAGGTGTGCACGCAGCTGCGTCTAGAGGTGTTATTTAATCCATTCATACTCGTGGATACTATTTTTGACGCTCACTGCACCTATCTCTGAAAAGATAGGTGCGGAGCTATTAAGTAGAACTCTGTAATTTGGTAGAAGCGCATCAGATTGACCTTGGACTACGAAGTCCTAAATTCGTCATGAGGTCATCATTTGCTCTAAACTATGATGCGTTGAACTATTTATAAGAAAATTCAACGACGTTCATGTTCGTTTCAGTTGATATCATGAAATTATTCTAATATTTGTTGAATCTCCCTTTATAATAGATTATTTTTATGCGCTATTCATGATGCTCGAAAATGATAACTGTTGAATAAGACGATGCAAACCGAAACTTATCGACAGGATTAATGTATTTGTAAAATAACTATTTTCTTTACAAGTACTTCATTTCTGGGTAGTGAATGGCCACTTTTTGGCGTTTGCCACACAAATATTTTGCGATGGCAATGATTACTCTGCTCCGCCCTGGCGCATATTATCTGTGGTTGAACTGGAGCGCCAGAAATTTGTTATACATCAGTGTCCCTCGTAACATTGTTTTGTGCCCAGTCGTAGAGAATGTGGGTCAGCGCGAAACATGAAAGTTACGTTAGGTAAAGTAGTTGATAGTGAATAGATAAAGAGAGTTCCCTCAATGGGTCGGTGAACGATTGCATTCCGGTGTGGTTGACCTTTGCGTTAGCCAAAATGAGGTTAACTAAGGTCTCTGGTAGGTAATAATTGGTAGAAAAGGATTGTGCTTGCGCTTTCCAACATATAAAACTATATGCTTAAATTACAGAAGATTCGAGATTAAACTAAATCTTTGAGTTGTTTATCGTGTTGGAGAGTTTGCAAGAAGCGTTCATGGTCGCTGTATAATATCTTTCGCAGTATTGCGCCGTCGAAATTTCCTTTCACTGTCATTTTTAAACTTAAAGTAATTACGATTATTCTGTGTAAGCGTCGTCCTATCAAAAAAGGTTTCTGTGATACTTGATGCCTAATGACGTCATATTTTTCTCTGGGAAATTAAATTCAGCTTTTTTGAAATAGATTAATGCTGTTGAGAATACGACCTTTGTTATGCTCTCCCCAAAAATTTCTAATAAGGGGAGAGCGTGAAAAATAAAGAAGAAAACTCAATTTGAAGATGGGTCAAAAATAGACTTTTGCAATTTCTCGACCAGAGAAGTTGACTCTATTCTATGTTTACTGATAGGTCTTCATAACAGACCTTTAAGATGAGTGAAAACGTACGAAAAATGTACTGAAAAAGATTCAGGTTCTGAAGACATTAGGTGATAATTCCTACGTTATTCTGCTATTAATATACTTTTCTACTTGCTGCAATGTTAGATTAATGCACTAAGGCACACGATATATCGATACCAGTTTAACATATTAATTTAAACACTGCAACTTAATTCTTTTTAACGTTTGCTAACGGGGCGGGTATGCTACTTTGAGGTGGGATTTTAACTTGTTAACAAATGCTTGAGTAGAAGTCTACATGAAATTTTGCTCTAAATCGATTTATTCAGAGCGAAATTGGATTGTAATCTGAGTTTTCCACTACAGAAAATTATTTATTTTGATACATATTATGCTCATACACGAACGATATCTTACAACCAACACCGCGTATTTTTGTTGGTGACTATAACAGTTGAAAACTCAACTCAATCTCATAATATTTTGATAATTCTACGACGTCCATGTTCGTTTCAGGGGAAATCGTGAACCTAATCTAATAATCGTTGCTATGCATTATTTATGATGCTCGAAAACTATAGCCGCTGATTAAAACGGTGAAAACCGAAACTTATTTAGAGGGTTCAAAATTTCTGAAGTATTCAAGGAATACTGGACATTATATCCTATATTGGCCGTACGAATCTTAATTGTATAATAAACGAAGCATACGTTTCATCACAAAGAGTACACGCATACGTGATGTATGTGCTCTTTGTGATGACGGTTAATGAATATATTTACTGGCGACAGTGATGGCTGGAGTTTGACTTATGTTGTGAAATAGCTTAGTCATAGCTCGAATACGCTAAAAAACGCGCTTGCTCAGTCATAGTGGATAGGTGTGCACGCAGCTGCGTCTGAGGTATTGTTGAGTCCATCTACACTAAGGTGGATATTATTTTTGACGCTCACTGCACCTATCTCTGAAAAGATAGGTGCGGAGCTATTAAGTAAAATTCTGTAATTTGGTAGAAGCGCATCAGGTTGACCTTGGACTACGAAGTCCTAAACTCGTCATGAGGTCATCATTTGCTCTAAATTATGATGCGTTGAACTATTTATAAGAAAATTCAACGACGTTCATGTTCGTTTCAGTTGATATCATGAAACTAATCTAATATTTGTTGAATCTCCCTTTATAATAGATTATTTTTATGCGCTATTCATGGTGCTCGAGAACGATAACTGGTGAATAAGACGATGAAAACCGAAACTTATTGACAGGGTTCATTTATTTGCAAAATAATTATTTTCTTTCCAAGTACTTCATTTCTGGGTAGTAAATGGCCACTTTTTGGCGTTTGCCACACAAATATTTTGCGATGGCAATGATTACTCTGCTCCGCCCTGGCGCATATTATCTGTGGTTGAACTGGAGCGCCAGGAATTTGTTACACATCAGTGTCCCTCGTAACATTGTTTTGTGTTTCTTCCATTCACAGAAGGAGGCGGTCCCGCTCAAACCTGATGGTCGGGCACAGTTCAGAATTAACTATATCATATCATAGTGATATCGGCACTGCAAAATATTCCTGATATGGCCTGTCGCCGATTCTTGTAATAAATAACATAATATTTTATTATTGTAAATAAATGATGATAATTACAAATCTCTTTAATAAATGATTTGAATTTTTTACTTGCAGGCGGATAAGAACTGAAGTTGGATGCTACGTTAGCCAGACCATGATTGTTGAAGTAGTCATATGCTTAATTTCTTATTCTTAATTCATTAGTTAAACAATATTTTTAAACCAAAGGAAACCCAAAGTAAATTGAAAAATATTTACACGGCGTTTCGTTTAATTGAAATTCCTAATAAATTATCACTTGGATTATTTCATATTCATATTGTATATACTGGGAGTCTGAGATATGGACGGGGAGTTTTGCACATCATTCATGGTTGAAATTCAACCGAAGTTCAACCACGCATCCGTCCACCATCTTGCTTATCGTGTCATTTTCAATGAAGGCTGCAGGTTTTGTTCTTTCATGAAACACAAAAATTTTCGGCTTAGTTTAAATTATTCCTATAAAATCAATGCAGGAAAATTTATTTTCTTTCCCGTAGCTTGTAAAAGAAATGCTCTTCTATTATTTATCTGCTATATTTTCTTTCATGTCATGATTCAAATGATTTGGTATTGACGTATTGTATACTAGAAATAGAGCATTTACATCTGTAAGGAATCGACGTGAGCGTTGAGGGCACAAGCTGGCATCTATTTAAATAAGTAATAATGATAAGTAGAATTTATTTCAAATTCATATAGTATACATATAGTATCATAGTATAGTATAGTATAGTACATATAGTATCAATGGACACTCACGTAATTCATCAAATGTCAAACTTCTAACGAACCTAACATCATTGTGGATTTAAAACATTAAAATTAGCAAAATTATCGTGATTCAATATTCATATCAAGGAATGTTGCCGTTCGTTTGCATATAATTCTTTTTAAATCAGTTAAATAGAAGCATTTGTCCGTATAAGCGCAAAAATTAGGCATTATGAACGCCGATTTATTGATATTTCACTAGCTCTCTATTATAATATTATTGTATTATCAAATATCACTCTAAAACTATCGTATTTTATATTTTTGTAAGTTCTGATACTGGAATAATTTCGATTAAAAAATGATGCAGATATTCTTCACAGGTTAAAAGACCATTGAAGTTTTAATATAGTTTTGGCGATAATAACTGCCAACAAATCTTGAAGGTTTAATATTAACCTCCGAAGTGACAACGCTCAATTTCACCGCACCAATTATTGCATATTTATTTATAGTTTTCCGGAAAATGCTCAATAAATGATAATTGTTCGTAAAGGCGATGAAGCATGCTTAAGTTGTAAAACGCAAGGATTTCCATGAACTAGAATTTTGCTGATCAAATTAATAGTAATAGTGACATTTGGCATCTGAAACCAAAACATTGTCATGTTGGCAGTAATTTGTATCAACAGCTGAGAAAGTTTCGGAATGTAAACATTGCGATTTTCATATTGTTTGGCATCATGTGTGTTCATGATATGTAACCGAAACATTAGGTTAATTCTTAACTTTCATGGAATTCATGTTTGATGGATAGACATTTGGGTTAGAATTCCCATATTGCTATTATATAATTATGCTAAGAATGTATAACAGTATAAGATTCGGAGTAAACGAACTCAGATAGTCGGAGTCAGAGACGCGTAATTAGAGTAGAGTTCAGTTGATTACCTATATGCTATCGGTTTTTGTCTTACCATTATTTACGAATTACGAGCAATGTTTTTGCTTTTCGTAGATCAATAATATCACATTACCCTGTGACGACTGACGAATAGTGAGCAGCAATGCAGCTGCAACATAGCATAGAGTTAGACTGCATAGTGACTTAGTGTTAGTGAGTGTCTGAGTGATACTGATAGTGATAGACTATAGTCTAATGATAGTTGTCTTGAAGTGGCAAACTGGCAAATGAGAACATTTTTTGTTGCTTTCCTGAAGTTCATTTTTGAGTCCAATAAGTAGACTAGTAAGTATCTTGGATACCAGCATTATCATAGATTGAAATTGATTAACATACCGAATTGAGCATATGAGGAAATTAAAAATAAACTGATAAAAAATCACTAGTTTGCCGGTTGCCACTATGATGATCAGAAGTCAGAACTTTCCTAGAATTCTGGACATGAAGAATTGTTTTTTAGGTAATTTTTGAGAATAGCAGGTGTTAATACTATTAGGCCATTTTTCACAGTTTTAGCCTACCTACTGAAAAAATTGGGTAAGACTAGGGGCCAAAATCTTTTTTGAAATTAGAATTTTGTTTCTCTAAATTTACACAGCTAAGAATTGAAAAAAACTAATAAAAATAGAAAATTTAATTGAATAGGTATCTTAAAATGTGTGGCTTGAAACATTTTTGGAGCTGGGAGTGGGACTATTTTTGATAATGCTGATACAAATAATCAAATGATAAATATACAGGGTGTTTCAGATTCAGAATTAAGTAACCCTTTTAATTTGTTAATAAATAAAAAACTAAGAACGTTATGAAGTTGAAACTTGTTTTATTTAAAAGAAGAACATATTTATGGTAATATTGTATCCTAGTTTTTAAATATAATATCTTTTAAATGCCCACCACAATTGTTTACGTTCTTAGTTTTTTATTTATTAACAAATTAAAAGGGTTACTTAATTCTGAAACACCCTGTATATCTTTATTGTATTTGTATGTTATCTCATGGTACTTCAAGAGCCATACTGCCATAATTTTCAAGAGCCATAATTTTTCTAAGGCATGAACTTTTTGAGTTATAGCATTATCTTTTCTTAAATGTCAAAATGGTCCAAGGCCAAGCCACCCTATTTTACGCTAGTGAGGAAAAGATCTTCTCTCTGAACCAAAACTGGATTTTTTTAAGCTGTGATTTTATGAATTTGCAAGCCATGATTCTATATTTTTTGAGCTGAGGATACCATACCCTGGCTATGAAACACCATTTATGAGCTGCAAACTTGGGTCACAAATCCCATATATGTGTTACTCCAAATCTCTAATTTTGCCCTAGAAACAGCAGCAAGAACGTTTGTCTTTACTTTAGAGGCAATGGAATATGTGATAATGTATTGTTTACATTTCTGTGGAAGAATAAATGTAGTTATAATGCAGTCTAACCCCTGACGTCTCACGCCCGGTCTCCGTAACTATGCAATCGCTGATGAAATGTTTTGGGTTTACTCATAAGGCAGGATATTTTGGCAGGAGCATGGTAATGGACAGCAGAAATACTGAATCAAAATGTGCATTGAAATTTTCTGATAATGGAATGAATATTAATGGTCCATTTGTTCACTAGGCAAATGCAAATGTAGCAGAAAACTATTTGTGATGCAGCTAGTGGGATTAAGTTTTATTAATATAAACATTAACAGCTAATGTATAAAGTGTGATTGCAACATTAACTACCAAGTGTTGGTGAAAGAAGTGCCGATAATGTCGTGGCTTGGAGTTAACTTGAATGAGAGCCTCCGTAACATTGGTGGCCAGATCAGCCACCTCACTCGGGAGGTGTTGGCGGATGACCTGGAGGATGAAGGTTGGTTGTAAATGCCCATTTACTGTCTCTTTATATGTTCTGGAGGATATAAATGGTTTGCAATTGCCCATCTAATGTCTGTTAGCAATTCTGATGTAGAAGGTTGGTTAAAATTAACATTTCATTGGCTCATATTCATGAGCATTTGTGTATATCAATGTATTCTGGAGGATTTTTCTGTTATAATACATTAATTAAGTTTAATTTATTGAGGAACTACTAATATAATTTAGGTAAAGATTTACATACTAGCTCCTATTTTTTCTCTAATTAAGTGTTTATTATTAAATTAATATGATGCCATATCACAAAGAAGATATTATTCAATGTAATGATTATTTGGACAACTGAAGACCTCTTTAAAGCCAACACTGAGAGACATTTTATTGTGCAGACGGTGGCAGAGACGTGGTCATCTCGCAGCGCAAGCTCAACGAACTCAACTCGGTGGCAGAGATGCGGCAGCAGGAGGTGAGCACATGACCACACCAGGGCGTATAATCAATAATTTGATTAAATCTTGATAATATCAAGATTTGAGAATAATCAATATATATCAATAATCAATAATTTGAGAAATCATACAACAAATCAAACGACGGCTTGATTCCCCTGGTAGATTTTTTGGGGTTAAATCTTGTGGCGACAAATGCGCCCACCAGCCTGGGCCCATACTCTCAAAAAAAGTTAAGAGATCGTAAGTTCATCAGCCAATCATTGACGGCCTTTCAAGCAAAATCCACCAATCATAGACAAGAAAATAGAGCATAAGTACTTACGTTCACTTAGCGAGTTTTGAAAGTATGACCCCAGGGTTTTTTTTTGCTCATCTTGAGGCTATGACCTCAGACATTTGCTGTGGACATCTGAGTGTAAATGTGTGAACCTTTTATAAATTGGCTGTTTAAGCTAAGCATTTGCTGTTCATTATCACAATCAGTAACATTTAATGTCACTCTGAATTGCTGGCCTGTCTATATATTTGTGTTTTCACACAAAATCTTATACAGAAACAGGCTTGAATCATGATAGTTGTGGGATGTGAGAAGAGTTATACTAAACTTCCAAAACACATGCACTTCTTTGAATGAAACTTCTTCAAACATGTATACTTATTTTTGACAATTCAGTGTTGCTGTGTGAGTGTGTGGCCATGGGCTGTTGCAACAGTGAAAATGGGAACTTTATGTGGTAAATGAAATGCAATTATTACTAAATGTTAAAAATTTGAAAGCAAAGAAAAGTCCACAAAAATTCATATCTATATAGAAAACGTTTCGGAGTCCAGCTCCATCGTCAGTTCGTAGAATCTAGAACATACATAGAAAGTCACAAGTTAATACAATTGAAAGCACAGAACACAATTAGAACCTAAATTTATTCTTTGCTTTCAAATTTTTAGTCAACTTGCGATTTAAGCAAATAAGTGACATTAATACTTTACTAAATGTTGATATATTAATGCTACCTTAATATATTGACGCTAATGTTAATATATTGATACAATAACATGTGCAGCACAACTTGGAGAACTTACAACAGTGAAAATAATAACTTTATGTGGTAAATGAGATGATGTTATTACTAAATTATGTTATTACTAAATTATGTTATTATTGGTTTATTCTCTTGTAAGTATTGATTTGTTGTGCAGATTGCTGCATTGCGGCGAGAGATGCAGCAGCTGCAGGAAAGGCTGCAGGCTGCAGACGTCGCTGCTGCTCATGCTGGTGCTGCACGTCTGCAGCAGATCACTGCCCTGCAGGTCTGTAGTGTCTGCCCATATATGCGCCGTGTCTGTATAATTATTAATTGAGGTCATAATCATTACAGGTGAATATCATTGAAAATATCTAACTATCATTAGTATATCATTGACAATTATTTACAAGGACAGTACAGCAACATGACATAGGATTGCGACAGTTGACAAGCGCTGCAAAAACAAGCGCTGCAAGAGTTGACAAGTGCTGTGACAGTTGACTATTTGACTGATGACAAGCACCGCAATATTTAGCAAGTTGACAGTTGACAAGTGCTGCATCAGTTAAGGGCAGTTAAAGTTAAGGATTTTTTAAGGATGAGGTTTTATATTTTTAATCAGTTAAGGGCAGTTTGGTTAAAAATCTAAAATTGTGGCTTTTCCGGTTTTTAGTATCATTTTAAAGGTCCAAAAGATGCGCATCTAATGAGCCGAAAACCACTTTTGTGCGTTAATTTGTACGTTCACAACAGCCGTCGAAGTGCAAGTAAAACTTATACCTTCAATGATGACAAATTTAAGTTTTTCGGCTCTCCTGAAAAATTTAAGTTTTGCACCTTAGAAATCTATCTCCTCCTATGATTTCCAAGCTACAGCAATGAGAGATATACCATTCAATTTGTAAGAAAAATCTCTAGAAACCATCCGATCATTTTTTTCATTTGTTATAATTTGGATTATATATTGGAATAAGGCGGTCAGGGTAGGGGAAAATTTGTGTTTTTTGGGAAAATTTTGGAAAATCCCCCTCTCCCTCCCAAACAAATTTGAAATTCAAAAAATGGTCGGATGGATTTTAGATTTGTTCGTTACAAATTGAATGATACCTGGTATGTCTCTCGATGTCATAGCATGTTTAATGAATGAGGAGATAGATTTCTACAGTACCCCCTTTTTTAGCCATTTTCTATCAATTTCACGTATTCTTTCATTTTTTTCGAAAAACTCACAAACAAAAAAGTCTTGATTTCTGTTTTACATACATGTGTACCAAGTTTCAAAATGATCTGTCCGTAAATAAGAAAGTTTTTTTTGGCCAAAACAGTCCCCTTAAGAAGTTGACAGTTAACATGCGCCATGTCAATTGACAAGTTGACAAGTGATGACTAGACAGCTAACAACTTCACAGTTGTCAAGTTGACAGCTGACTAATTAACTAATAACACGTTGACAGCTGACAACTTCACAGTTGACAAGAAAACATTTGACTGGCTACATGATGACAGTTGACATCTTGGCAGTTGACAAGATGACATTACAGTTGACAAGACGGCATTTGTCAGTTGACAAGGGCTTGTCTGGCAGGAGGAGGTGGAGGCGCTGAGGGAGCAGCAGGGGGCCTGTCTCTTATACACATCTAGATGTGTATAAGAGACAGATTCNATAATTCATATAATAATTATTATTATCTGCTATAATGTCAGAATTCAATAATAATAATAATTCAATAATATATAATAATAATTCAATTATAATAATAATTGGATAATTATTATTATTGAATAATAATAATAATTCAACAATGTGTACATCAAACAAAAACATCACCAGGGATGCCTGAAAATGAGTGGCTGATAAGGCTTCTAGAATTGGCTTTTCTCAATCAAATTAGTAATTATAACAATCAATATTTGTGATTAATTCACCAGTAAATTTAAATTATTAAATACCTAATAATACAATTTAATTTTATTAGGTAGTTTTTAATGTATGATGGTTAGCATAGCAACTGCTTATTGCATTCGCAACCAGAAACCAGATAGGTATGACTTATAAATGTTAAAATTAATATTAATGTTAAAAAATTAATGATAATATTAAAATAGTCATACAATTCCTGCTGGCAGCCTTCACTGATGCCGGGCCAAACTGTGTCATTGTGACCCACTTGAGGCAATACGTGCATTGAATTTGAGACAAAGTTTATAATTCTGTGTTGTTCTGTGTAGCGCTGTGTAACCCTTCTCATGGCAACCCCTCAACATCCCCACCCCCTCCATAAACCCCTCTAACCCCCATTTAAACCCCCAACCCCAATAACCTAACCCCTCCCCCTCCCCTCTGCCACCACCCCCTCCATAACCCCTCTAACCCACAACCCCCCTCCATAACCCCTCTAACCCCT
>NW_025933231.1:123849-127286 GCF_000764305.2 Hyalella azteca
GCCTCACTGTCATCTGCCTCACTGTCATCTGCCCTCACTGTCATCTGCCTCACTGTCATCTGCCTCACTGTCATCTGCCTCACTGTCATCTGCCTCACTGTCATCTGCCCTCACTGTCATCTTTAAATTAATGAAGGAAATTTAAATGTACATTTAAATCCCATTCAACAATAACTTGAAATCCCATTACAATGGGATTAACAATAATAAATAATAATAATAATAATAAATCCCATTCCTATTTAACTATAACTTCTCAATTAAGTATTATTACTATTAGGAAAAAAATTGTTTAAAAATTCTTCTCAAGTATTCAATATATAATTATTATATATAATTAATTTAATAAATATATAATTATTTAGATGTAATTATTTCAATTTATCAAGCTACCTTGTGTAAAATTGCCAGCAGCGATTATGAAAGGCAACCTAAAACATCATATGTCGATTATCCCATTCATTATGTCCATTCTTTATTTATTTATATATGTTATTTATCTCATTTTGTCTGTCCGATTATCTATTTATTTATTTATTTATATTATCTCATTTATTATGTCTGTTATTTATTTATTTATTTATATTACCGTATCTCATTTATCCTATCCGATTATTTATTTATTAATATTATTTATCTCATTTATTCTGTCCGATTATTTATTTATTTATTTATATTATCTCATTTATTCTGTCCGTTATTTTTCTATTTATTTATATTATCTCATTTATTATGTCCGTTATTTTTCTATTTATTTATATTATCTCATTTATTATGTCTGTTATTTTTCTATTTATTTATATTATCTCATTTATTATGTCCGTTATTTTTCTATTTCTCATTTATTATGTCTGTTATTTTTCTATTTATTTATATTATCTCATTTATTATGTCCGTTATTTTTCTATTTATTTATATTATCTCATTTATTCTGTCCGATTATCTATTTATTTATTTATATTATCTCATTTATCCTATCCGATTATTCATTCTGTTTGTTTTATTCCAATAAGCTACGTAAGCTTCTAAATTAAGTTCGTTTCGTATTAACTTTTCGTATCGTAATTTTCATAAATATTTAATAACATGTAATGGTCAAAAATTATTAACGCTCTTATTATAAAATAAATAGTTATTGAATGAATGGATAAAATGGGGGTGCAGGAGTGAGGGGTGCAGGAGTGAGGGGTGCAGGAGTGAGGGGTGCAGGAGTGAGGGGTGCAGGAGTGAGGGGTGCAGGAGTGAGGGGTGCAGGAGTGAGGGGTGCAGGAGTGAGGGGTGCAGGAGTGAGGGGTGCAGGAGTGAGGGGTGCAGGAGTGAGGGGTGCAGGAGTGAGGGGTGNGGTGCAGGGGTGTGGGGTGCTAACGGTTCTCACTATCTTATCGCGGTTCTCTTATCTCTTTCATTAGTCGAGGCTGGTAAACTGAACGCGCGACGGCATCACTGCCTGGGGTGTTAAGGGGTGAGGGGTGTAAGCCGTCATCCCACCTCCGGTCTCTCGCAAAACCCATTATATTTTCCTATTAAAAAACACTTATTCAAACATTTAACCTTTAACATATAATGGCCATGTTTAATATAATAAAAAGTGGGTATAATAATAAAAAGAATATTAATAAGTAGGTAACAATAATAAATAATAATACCTAACTCTTATAATAAATTTATTAGAGATGAACATTTAACCTTTACCATAAAATTGTCATATTTAGTATAATAAAAATAATAGGTACAATAGTAAATAATAATAACAATAATAATAAATAATTATTATTATAATACATTTATTAGAGACGAACATTAAAGCTTTTCCATAAGATTGCCACTTTTAATATGATAATAATAATAATAATGATAATAATGACAATAATAACAATAAATAATAATTATTATAAGTAATAAATCCTGTTGCCGCCACGCAGCAGCAGGTGTTATTGATGTTTGATCAATAATTTTATGATGAAGAATTAGAATTTCATTCATCAATGTGTTTTATAACTTGATACTGAATATATTATACAATCGAAACGTTGTTAATATTTATTATAAATGTCTCTTGGTAACTGTTTTTCGAGTTAACATCGCTTACGAAAAATATTCTTAGATTTATTGATAAAAAAATACTATTATTTGTTTTATCAATAATCGTATTAGTTTTATCAATAAAACGCGCTGTGTGGCAGTTGTGTTGCAGTTGTGTGGCAGTTGTGTGGCAGTTGTGTGGCAGTTGTGTGGCAGTTGTGTGGCAGTTGTGTGGCAGTTGTGTGGCATCTAGTCACGATTATTCTCGTCACGATCTCTACTGCTGGCAGTTGTGTGGCAGTTGTGTGGCAGTTGTGTGTCAGTTGTGTGGCAGTTGTGTGGCAGTTGTGTGGCAGTTGTGTGGCAGTTGTGTGGCAGTATGTGGCAGTTGTGTGGCAGTTGTGTGGCATCTAGTCACGATTATTCTCGTCACGATCTCTACTGCTACTTATGCCGGCCCTACGTGATGCTACATGCCTCATACTTATATATATACTCATGACATTAATCTATTTTCTTCACTTTTTTTTATTTCGTTTGATATTTCAACTTCTGTCATCTTTTTTTAACGTACATCTTGCATATTATTCCAGTATTTTCAAATTTTCGTATTTTTAAATTTTTTTGTTTTTAGAATGTTCGTTTTTTCGTTTTTCAAATGTTCGTTCGTTCAAATTTTCGTGTTTTCGAATTTTTGTAATTCTCGCATTTTAATATTTTCACTTTTTCGTATTTTCAAAATTTCGGGCGTTCAAATGTGTCTTTTTTTAAATTTTTCTATTCGCAAATATTCTTAATTTCATATTATCCTGTTTTCCAATATCCTGTTTTCAAATTTTCCTAAATAAAAATTTCCAAATGTATTGTATTATTCATATGTTCACATTTTCGTATTCCTAAATTTTTGTCTTCTCAAATTTTCGTATTTTTAAATTTACGTGTCTTCAAATTACCGTATTTTCACGTTTTCTTATCTTCACGTTTTCGTATTTTCAAATTTTCGTATTTATAAATTTTCTTATTTCCACCTTTTTTATTCTCAAATTTATGTATGATAAAATTTTCGTATTTTAAAATTTTCTAAATTTTGTATTTTCAAATGACCTGAAGACGAAATACTCCGATTTGCTGCTTTGCGCTCGTTTTTTGACATTATTTTTCTATTCAAACCCATGAATTATTCCACACATCGTATTCACGTTCACCACAGATGTGTATAAGAGACAGCACTAGAGATGCAGCAGCACTTCAGAGACATCACTTGAGGAGTGGGTAGAAACAACATTAGAGATGCAGCAGCACTTCAGAGACATCACTTGAGGAGTGGGTAGAAACAACACTAGAGATGCAGCAGCACTTCAGAGACATCACTTGAGGAGTGGGTAGAAACAACACTAGAGATGCAGCAGCACTTC
>NW_025933231.1:127584-136174 GCF_000764305.2 Hyalella azteca
GTATTCACGTTCACCACACATCGTATTCACGTTCACCACACATCGTATTCACGTTCACCACACATCGTATTCACGTTCATCACACATCGTATTCACGTTCATCACACATCGTATTCACGTTCACCACACATCGTATACATCACACATGTATTCTACACAGCATACACCACACAGCGGGTGTGGCAGGACTACACTTATCTCGCCACAATGTCGCCGCATTCCTTCATACATCCTGCCACTCCTACACCTACTCCTACATCCCTTCCTGCATCATCCCCCTTGCTACATCCCTCTCCTACATCCCTCCTGCATCCCTCCTTTTACTACATCCCTCCTTCCTTCCTGCATCCCCCCTCCTACATTCCTCCTACGTCATCCCCTCCTACATCCCTCTTGCATCCCTCCCTACATCCCCCATCCCCCCATCCCCTTCCTTGTCATCTACTCCCCCATTCCCCCACTTGTTTTCATGTATATTTTAATACTTTTTTAAAATTTTAATAGAAAAATTATTAAGAGAATTTTTTGTAAATAATTTAAAGAATTTTTAATTTATTAACAAATTAATTATTTTTTTAGACTGTGTGAAATTGTAATATTTCAACGTAACTGTACAGCAGCAGTTAACTGCCGTGACTGTAACAGCTGTATTTTCTTTGCAGGAACACACGCAGCAGATGCAGGAAGTGCAGCTGCAGCTGTCAGGTGAGTTACAGCTGCTATATATACACGTGTTCCCGTACAGCTGTACTTACAACTGTTGAACTGAGGGACTGAAGACTGTAGCAGTCTTTTCCAGCTGTAAATGCAGTTAACATGTAGCGTTACGGTAGCAGTTACAGTAGCAGTTACAGCTGTAGCATTACATCATAAGTTACAGATGTAGCATTACAGTTACAGTTAAAGCATTCCACTAGCAGTTACAGCTGTAGCATTACTCTAGCAGTTACAGCTGTAGCATTACACTAGCAGTTACAGCTGTAGCATTACAGTAGCAGTTACAGCTGTAGCATTACAGCTGTAGTGTGACTGCAGCTCTGGTCTGTCGCCCGCAGATGCCGCGGCGCAGCTGTTGGACGCCGACACCTGCGCGCCTCACGCACCTGTGAGTACACGCCTGCCACCGCTGCCACCTTCCCTGCCATCTCTGCCACCCTCCCTGCCACCTTCCCTGACACCCTCCCTGCCACCCCTGCCACCTTCCCTGCCACCGCTGCCACCCTTGCCACCTTCCCTGCCATCTCTGTCACTCTCATCACCCCTGCCACCTTTTCTGCAACCCCTGCCACCCTCCCTGTCGCCTCTGCCATCCTTCCTGTCACCCCTGCCATCCTTCCTGTCACCCCTGCCATCCTTCTTGTCACCCCTGCCATCCTTCTTGTCACCCCTGCCATCCTTCCTGTCACCCCTGCCATCCTTCCTGTCACCCCTGCCATCCTTCCTGTCACCCCTTCCATCCTTCTTGTCACCCCTTCCATCCTTCTTGTCACCCCTGCCATCCTTCTTGTCACCCCTTCCATCCTTCTTGTCACCCCTGCCATCCTTCTTGTCACCCCTGCCACCCTTTCATGTACTAATATAATTTATTAATATAATAACCTTAAGCTTTGGTCTAACTGGNCCATCCTTCTTGTCACCCCTTCCATCCTTCTTGTCACCCCTGCCATCCTTCTTGTCACCCCTTCCATCCTTCTTGTCACCCCTGCCATCCTTCTTGTCACCCCTGCCACCCTTTCATGTACTAATATAATTTATTAATATAATAACCTTAAGCTTTGGTCTAACTGGCAGGATAACTCTTACAGGTTAACATGTCCTTTACTCCCATTAACCTCAACGTTACGATACCATGCAAACCTGGGGCCATACTTTCAAAACTCGCTAAGTGAACGTAAGTACTTACGCTCTATTTTCTTGTCTATGATTGGTGGATTTTGCTTGAAAGCCCGTCAATGATTGGCTGATGAATTTACGATCTCTTAACTTTTTTTGAAAGTATGGGCCCTGGTCCCAACCGCTCGGAGGATTTAACGGCATTGAAAATTGCCAATTTTGTAGTTAATTGGAACTGTCACTTTCGGGACACAGGCAGTTTTGGCCGTAGTTTCTCGCCGCAGTGGCTGTAATAGCAAACGGTAATGACCGTCGCCGATTCGGCGCCGTGACGCCGACATGCTTCGACCGGCAGCGCAGCGCCTGCGCCGCTCACCGCCGCGCCTGCGCCGCTTACCGTCGCGCCTTGGCCGCCCATCGTCGCGCCTGGGCCGCCCATCGTCGCGCCTGGGCCGTTTACCATCGCGCCTTGGCCGCTCACCGCCGCGCATTGGCCGCTCACCGCCGCGCCTGCGCCGCTCACCGCTGCGCCTGGGCCGCTCACCGTTGCGCATTGGCCGCTCACCGCCGCGCCTGGGCCGCTCACCGCCGCNTGCGCCGCACACCGCCTTTGCAGTTGAGACATTTAGTGGCCGATTCAGCGGCAGCGCGCGGTTGTAATAAAGTCGCCAAAACGGTCTTCCCGGCCCCGCCGCGGCGCTGCTGCGGCGTTAACGCGACTGTAAATCAGCATGCGGCCGAAATTAATGCCGGTGCCAATTACCGCCGCGCCTGCGCCGCTCACCGTCGCGCCTGCGCCGCACACCGCCTTTGCAGTTGAGACATTTAGTGGCCGATTCAGCGGCAGCGCGCGGTTGTAATAAAGTCGCCAAAACGGTCTTCCCGGCCCCGCCGCGGCGCTGCTGCGGCGTTAACGCGACTGTAAATCAGCATGCGGCCGAAATTAATGCCGGTGCCAATTTTAAATTAATTTATCATGGACGCTACTGGGGTGGCTGAAATTTTCAGGTTGAACTTTCGTTCAAAACTTTCCTCAGTTCTTTATCAAATTTTGAAATTTAATGATAAATGAAATCTGAAGAACTATAACGCAGAATTTGAAATTCGTCCAATTCTGCGCCCATCTGCTCATAAATAATACTATATTAGACCCATACAATAGTGAGAATAGTCTTTTTGAACTGCTTTTCCGACAGTGAATTTTTGACTCGGCATACCTGACACAAGCATTAAAAATTTGATTTTTTTTATTAAATCTACTGGTATTACTTGAATTTTGGAGTGGCGAAGGCGCTGGTGTCCGAAATGTTTTCGATTAAGATTGCCGTTTACATTGTTTACTTGTCATTTTCTTTCTTTTTTTTAGTTGTATGGGACTGTGTATAGCTGTGATGTGTATTTGTATAGTTGTCTAGGAATGTAAGTTGTATGGTTGTAAAAGACTGTAATTTGTGCACATTTTCTACATTTGTTTGCTGGGGCTGTTTCATATGAAATTTATACTTCCTAATAGATATTAGCGCATTTAGTGGCATCAGTTAGACGTCCGATGTAGACTTGACTGAACTGCAACAACAGTAAGAACAAATAACAACAATTAATAGCAACAACAACAGTAACAAAAAACCGGGCAGGGTATCAAGCAGCAAATAAATAACATAGCAATAAATGCCATATAACAACATAACATAGCCAGTAACGCTGCCACCGCGTCACCGCAGCGAATAACATCGGCAGCATTGTGTGTAGAGTGGCTGTGAGGCGGCATGTAATGCGTGCTGTACGTGTACGTGTACGTGTACGGCTGTACGTGTACGGCTGTACGTGTACGGCTGTACGTGTAGAGTGGCTGTGAGGCGGCATGTAATGTGCTGCTGTACGTGTACGGCTGTACGTGTACGGCTGTACGTGCATGGCTGTACGTGCATGGCTGTACGTGCATGGCTGTACGTGCATGGCTGTACGTGCATGGCTGTACGTGCACAGCTGCACGTGTACGGCGATCGTAACTTCGATCAATGTATAACTTAACGACCATAACTTCGATCAATGTATAACTTAACGACCATAACTTCGATCAATGTATAACTTAACTGTCTTGAGAGTATGACAAGAGTTGGCTCAGTCATGCCGAGTTTGCAATCTGCCCACTTCAGGCTCGGCCGAGGCGAACATTAGCGGCTGATTTGCGCGCTCCCCGAGTCTTGGGCGGCACCTGATGCAGATTCAGGCCTGCATTTAATTTTTGTAGGTACCTGGCCAACTTTATAGCATGGACCGCCAGGCTGGTCTCCTCGACTGTATTGCCTGTCGTTGCGGGCCGCCATTCCCCGCCACCACGCCCCGCCGCTATGCCCACCGCGGCCTCTCACACCTGCCCTTATCTGCGCCGCCTTATCGCTGCGATCCCGCGTGTGTGTGCTGTGCTGTATGTGTGTGCTGTGTGTCCTGTGTATGGAGTGTGTGTGTTGTATGTGTGTGCTGTGTGTCCTGTGTATGGAGTGTGTGTATGTCTTCGCGTGTGTGTGTATACCGTGTGTATTTTATTGTGTATTTATTATTTTATATTTTTTCGTGTTGATTTTTTAGCAAAAACACCACACAAAACCAATAAATAATTGACTAAAAATAAATAAGAACATATCGCGAGCGTTATCAGCCAGTATAGCTCATGACGGTTGTACACACCAGCAGCCGGATACGGCCCGCTGTACGGCAACACCGCCATTGTTCTCATGTACAGTCTTGCCATGAGTGCATTCACCCCACGCACGTCACCCCATCCCCCACCCTACTTTAATTAACTCATTTCACTCATCACTTTAATTAGCGCTAATTGCTTCAATACTTTGTTGTGTCTTTCCTCTCCCTCCCTTCCAGCTTGTTCCCCTTTCCGCCTTTTCCTCCCTTACACCTCGATTCTGGTGGGATATAGTATATGGTTCGAGTGCTATATAGTATATGGTTCGAGTGGGATATAGTGTATGGTTTGGGTGGGATATAGTATATGGTTCGGGTGGGATATAGTGTATGGATCGGGTGGGATATAGTGTATGGTTCGGGTGGGATATAGTGTATGGTTTGGGTGGGATATAGTATATGGTTCGGGTGGGATATAGTAAAGATCCCGGACTGTCCAGTAATGGGAAACTACCATCAGCAAGTGACAAGCAACAGCATCTTGCATCAGCGTGCCCAAATGAGGGCTATAATAGACGGAACACGTCCAACGTTACATCCGACGACGACTCGGAGGACGACGAAGGCGGCGCATCAGCGTGACCTGGGACTAGGAAGTCCCGAACTCATCGTAAGGTCTTATAGTGTATGGTTCGGGTGGGATATAGTATATGGTGCCATTCACTATCTTAGTGTTGGATTTTACTGAGACTATAACGCGTCGCTCTAACGTGGTCTGGGACTGCTACCTCCGAAACATGTTTCAAATTTATCAACGTTACGGTACTTAGCGACCGTGTCCACTATACCCCATTGTTAATACAAACTATATACTACGTATAGTTTGTGCATACTATATAATTCATAACTCAAACTGCGGAACATTTACTAAAAGTAAATTGACTTTGTATTTTCATTTCATATTTTAAATTTTTTACACGTAAATTGATCGAAAACGCATTTCAGTGTAGGATTTGGACAGCCCTAAATCTGCGGTCCATTAAAAACCTAAAGAACAGGAAGTGTTCAAATGACAACAATCCCCAATTACGCAATCATGCACCCAATTAACAAGTGACCAATAGCAGCGCGTAATTGAATCGTAATTGGACATCATATTACGATTACCATAATTGTTGTTTTGTGATGAAACTTCGGTTACAGGTCATCTCTAATTCCAGGTTAAAAAAAGCAGGTTATTACATCTGATCTATTCCACAGGTGTCGGTTAATTGGTGCCTTTTGAATTGGCGCCGGGGCTAACTGCCATTTCCGGGTCACTTGACACACTTATTTGTACAGCAGTTGTAGCGCTGCAGTGCAGCAGTTGTAGCGCTGCAGTGCAGCAGTTGTAGCGCTGCAGTGCAGCAGTTGTAGCGCTGCAGTGCAGCAGTTGTAGCGCTGCAGTGCAGCAGTTGTAGCGCTGCAGTGCAGCAGTTGTAGCGCTGCAGTGCAGCAGTTGTAGCGCTGCAGTGCAGCAGTTGTAGCGCTGCAGTGCAGCAGTTGTAGCGCTGCAGTGCAGCAGTTGTAGCGCTGCAGTGCAGCAGTTGTAGCGCTGCAGTGCAGCAGTTGTAGCGCTGCAGTGCAGCAGTTGTAGCGCTGCAGTGCAGCAGTTGTAGCGCTGCAGTGCAGCAGTTGTAGCGCTGCAGTGCAGCAGTTGTAGCGCTGCAGTGCAGCAGTTGTAGCGCTGCAGTGCAGCAGTTGTAGCGCTGCAGTGCAGCAGTTGTAGCGCTGCAGTGCAGCAGTTGTAGCGCTGCAGTGCAGCAGTTGTAGCGCTGCAGTGCAGCAGTTGTAGCGCTGCAGTGCAGCAGTTGTAGCGCTGCAGTGCAGCAGTTGTAGCGCTGCAGTGCAGCAGTTGTAGCGCTGCAGTGCAGCAGTTGTAGCGCTGCAGGGCAGCAGTTGTAGCGCTGCAGTGCTGCAGTTGTAGCGCTGCAGTTAACGAAACGTCTGTTTTCATGCTGATTTAAAGCTTAACTATTGTCATTAACATCTTGATTATTAATCAGTCGCATTATTAATATGATTAATGAAACAAAGACTTCATACAGTTGCTATATATGATACACCTAAACTAGTCGCCCGCTTATTTCAAATAAAAATCAATACGAATGACGGAGGCAAGAAAAAACTTATCTGTAGCTACGACACACCTGCCAGCCAGCCAGCCAGCCAGCCAGCCAGCCAACCAGCCATTCCAACTGGCTGCACCTCCCAGCCAGCTGTAACGGCTTTGGCCGGCCTCTGCCAGCCAGTTAACGGCTTTGGCCAGCCTCTGCCAGCCATTAACGGCTTTGGCCAGCCCATGCCAGCCAGTTAACGGCTTTGGCCAACATCTGCCAGCCAGTTAATGGCTTTGGCCAGCCCATGCCAGCCAGTTAACGGCTTTGGCCGGCCTCTGCCAGCCAGTTAACGGCTTTGGCCAGCCCATACCAGCCAGTTAACGGCTTTGGCCAGCCCATGCCAGCCAGTTAACGGCTTTGGCCGGCCTCTGCCAGCCAGTTAACGGCTTTGGCCACCCTCTGCCAGCCAGTTAACGGCTTTGGCCGGCCTCTGCCAGCCAGTTAACGGCTTTGGCCAGCCCATACCAGCCAGTTAACGGCTATGGCCAGCCTCTGCCAGCCAGTTAACGGCTTTGGCCAGCCTCTGCCAGCCAGTTAACGGCTTTGGCCAGCATCTGCCAGCCAGTTAACGGCTTTGGCCAGCCTCTGCCAGACAGCCAACGTCTTTTTTTTAATTAAATGAATTCTCACTTAATATGCTTCCGTTTAAATTGAATTCTCACTTAGTTGCTTCCGTTTGTTGCTTGTCCCTTGCTGGTAATAGCCATATTGATGTCACAGGCCTTTCTAATCCTTTGTTTCTGTAGTTTTTCCATTTTTCCTCTGTCCCTGGTGGTGGATGGCTTTGTCCTATGGACGTTGATGGCTTTGTCCGCCAGACTCTTTGTTTACAACCGCATGGCTGGCCCCGCCCCTCAGCCACTTGCGTGACCCGCACCCCAGCGTCGCTCAGTCGCGCCGCGGCGCTCGCAGGGGTAGGATGTGCGCGCTCCGTCCCCGCGCCGCTCCCAAGTTATCTTATTTCAGTGCTGTGCGAATACTTCGTTGAATTCATGAAACTATACGTTACTTCTACGTCGTATCCTGGTACGTAATATATCAATGTTATACTGTTAATTTGTTATATAATGTGTTTTTTAGGTTTGTTTTCGCGATAGTATATGTATATTATAAGTTATAGAGCATCGAGTATTGCGTCATTTTTTCGTTGTGTTCACGTTATACTTTTTCGTCTATAACAACATTTCTGTAGCTGCGAGTTCATATGCTTACGTTCGCTTGCAAATATTTTTAAACGGTTATTTTATTTCTAAGATATTTATGAGTCAATTCCTGCGACAATTTAATTCATTTAAATCTGTATTTCTTACGGCTTGTGCGTTTAAATGTTCCACGTTGAAATTCCTAGAACATCGTAAAAGTTTGATTTATTTTGTGCTAGAAATGTTAGCTAAATTTACTTGATTTTGTGTAATTCACTAAGTAATTATTCTTTTATTACATAGGTTTTAAATATTATATGTTATATTATTAACATTTTTTATTTTTTTATTCTACATTAAATTATATATTTTTTGTAAAGATCTACTCGTACGAAAAATGAAATAATTATTTTCGTGTACAGTCGAGAATCAACTTGAACAGAACAGAACTTGGCAAATTTTGTGCGAGGTTGAAAAGTTGAAAAAAATCCACGGGTATTTCAACCCAATTTCCAGCGACTGATAGAAAATTATATCCGCGGAGCCCGTGACTAATCGCGATTAGCGGTTATAACCGCGATTAGCGGTTATAACCGAGATTAGCGGTTATAACCGCGATTAGGTTATAACCGAGATTAGCGGTTATAACCGCGATTAGCGGTTATAACCGCGATTAGCGGTTATAACCGAGATTAGCGGTTATAACCGCGATTAGGTTATAACCGCGATTAGCGGTTATAATCGAGATTAGCGGTTATAGGCGCGATTAGCGGTTATAATCGCGATTAGCGGTTATAATCGCGATTAGCGGTTATA
>NW_025933231.1:136249-175156 GCF_000764305.2 Hyalella azteca
CACCTGCTCCCCCTGACACACCTGCTCCCCCTGACACACCTGCTCCCCCTGACACACCTGCTCCCCCTGACACACCTGCTCCCCCTGACACACCTGCTCCCCCTGACACACCTGCTCCCCCGCTGTTGCAGGTGCAGCAGCTGCAATGCAGCAGGTGCGGCCACTTGGAGCAGCAGCTGCAGCAACAGCTGCTGCAGCTGGACGAGGAGCATCAGCTGAATTTAGGCGAGTCTGGGTCATTGTGACTCATTTTTTGTGGGTCATATTATGAGTCATTATGATTCATATTATTATTACTCATATTACTAATATGAGTCATATCAATACATTGATTCGTGTAATAATACATTATTTTATGTATTATTCAGTTAAACATGAATAGATTCATTCAGATCTTGTCTCCTAACCTTTTGTCTCTTAACCTTTTGTCTCCTAACCTTTTGTCTCCTAACCTTTTGTCTCCTAACCTTTCGTCTCCTAACCTTTTGTCTCCTAACCTTTTGTCTCATAACCTCTTGTCTCCTAACCTTTTTTCTCCTAACCTTTTGTCTCCTAACCTCTTGTCTCCTATTCTTTTGTCTCCTAACCTTTTGTCTCCTAACCTTTTGTCTCCTAACCCTTTTGTCTCCTAACCTTTTGTCTCCTAACCCTTTAGTCTCCTAACCTTTTGTCTCCTAACCTCTTGTCTCCTAACCTTTTGTCTCCTAACCTTTTGTCACCTAACCTTTTGTCTCCTACAGACGCTGTGTTGACGCAGAAAAAAGCCCTCGTTGAAAAAGTTGATATCCTGGAGACTCGCAACTTTCAAGTTGAAAACGAGTTGAAGGAAATGCAGTTGAAAAATGCTGAACTTGAAGCTAAAGTTGCTGTGAAAGTTCAAGTTGAAGCTGAACTTGAAAACTTGAAAGATTCTAACTCCGACCTGAAGATTCAAGTTGAAAAGTTACAGAAATTGAATGAAGAAATTCAAGCCAACTTCAACACCCAAGTTGAAACTCGCAACATTCAACTCACCGAGTTGAAGTCTCGCGTTGAAGAGCTAAACAAGTTGAATTCTAACCTGGAATCTCAACTTGAATTCGAGCAAGTTGGGAAAGATTCAACCGTTGAAAAGTTGAATCTTTCGATATCAAACTTAAAAGTTCAACTCGAACAACAAGAAGCCCAAACCTCGCAACTTCAACACAAGTTAAACGAAGTTGAATCTGAAAAAACCCAAGTTGAAACTTTATATAAAACTCAACTTGAGCAAAAATCTCAACTCGAGGCTGAAAAAGTTGAAGTTGAAGCAGCGTTGGAGTTGCAGGTGCAGCTGGCAGGTGCCGAGAAGAAGCAGCTGCAGGAGGCGGTGCACCTGCTGCAGGAGGAGATCATCCAGACAGATGCACTGCGTGCCCAGGAAATGCAGGTGCAGTTGCAGGTGCAGGTGCAGGTGCAGTTGCAGGTGCAGGTGCAGGGATTGCAGGTGCAGTTGCAGGTTCAGGGATTGCAGGTGCAAAATTTTTGACACCCCCGTAAACCTTCCCCCCCATCCCTTTATCGTCCCCCATCCCCACCGCCTCAACCCCCTTCCTATATGCTCCGCCCACATCCCCGTAACCTTATAAGATTATTAAAAAGTTATTTTGAATTTGGGGAAATTGAAACAACGGAGTTCGTCAAAATCTAGACTGTAACTCCCTTGATCTCCTCTCATCCCAACCCCGTAACCCGTAAACCCCTTTATCCCCAACACCCGGAACCCCCTCTCTCCTAATCCCGTAACCCCTAATCCCCTTTCCCCCATCCCGTAACACCCTAACCCTAGATCTCTTCCCCCAACTCCCGTAATCCCCTCTCCCCCAATCCCGTAACCCCTGCTGTAAACATCTGCAGGGGTTACGGGATTGTTAGCCCTTCCCCCCAAACCCCCGTAATCCCCGTTACGAGGGTTTATCCCCTAATGGTTTCACCCGTAACCCCCTCTCCCGTAACCTAAGTAACCCCCTCTCCCGTAACCTAAGTAACCCCCTCTCCCGTAACCTAAGTAACCCCCTCACGCAGCGGACGGACACGGCGCTGCTGACGAAGGACCGCGAGATCACGGCGCTGCTCGACAAGATCGCCGGGCTGGAGGCCGACCTCGACCGGCTGGGGGAGGCCGTCAGGACGGCTGACGTCGACATCCACACCATCACTAAAGTCGCCATCTCTAATAAGATTCCCCTCGAAAAAGAAATTTCCAAGCTTAAAACAGAAAACGGCGAGCTCACGCAACGTATACAAGGGTTATCCCTCGAAAACGAGCGGTTGGAGAAAGAAAACGGTGAATTAAAGAAAGAAAACGGCGATTTGTACATAGAAAACGAGCGGGTGACGAAAGAAAACAAGCGTGTGAAGAAAGAAAACGGCGATTTGAAGAAAGAAAACGGTGATTTGAAAAGAGAAAACGGCGATGTTAGAAGAGGAAGCGACGAAAATGTTAAGGAAAAGTCGCCATTTATGGAAAACAATAAGAAAATGTTCAACACTAAGCAAAATTCAAGCGAAAACACGGAAGAAAGCAAGGATTCCGCGTACGACAGCGTCGACTCACCGGACAAATCAGAGCCAATTTCAGGGGATACCACAACAAATGTTGACGGGGGCGACACAGCCTTCACTAAAGACGCCGCCCGTCTAGACGACAGTTCTGGGGACGGGGCCCTGTCTGAAGCTCTGTCTAGAGACGACGGGGCTCTGTCTAGAGATGACGGGGCCCTGTCTGAATCTCTGTCTAGAGATGACGTGGCTCTGTCTGAGGCCCTGTCTAGGGAGAGGGCCAAGTCAGACAGGATGCAGCAGCAGCTGTGGCAGAAGGAGGGGGAGGTGCAGCAGCTGAAGGAGGCGCTGCAGCAGCGCATGCTGGACGCCGGCGAGGTGAGGATGTGGAGGGTCTAATGGAGGATAATGGTATTATTTTATAATGGGTTGTTATGCATTGATGTCTGGGGGATTGACGTGTAGTGGAGTCTAATCCCTATCAAAATTTTTAGTTGGTTGCAACCCTGAATCAGGAACCGCCCAGGACTAGGACCGAACGTAAATCAGCTTCTCTATGTCCGCTTTTCGGTCTACATTCCGGTCCCCGAATCAGACAGCTACAAGCGCCTGGTCCTTATTCTGCCAACTCTTGCTCTACTCTCAGAGACCATAAAGTCGGCCCGAAAAACCCTTATTCTATGGTTTTAAAATCATGGGTTTGGCTTTAAAACCCCGAAAAACCCTTATTCTATGGCTTTAAAACCATGCATGGGTTTGGCTTTAAAACCCCGAAAAATGCAAGGAGGTTCTGACTAGTCGCTGACTGCGATCAGTTGGCCAACTGACACAGAATAACTCTAACGCGAACATAGCGACTCTGGGGCGGAGGCTGAAGCATACCCCGAATTTTGTTGGGGAGGGACTTCTTTTATAAGGGTTGTGATGCATTGATATGTGCTGGATTGACATATGATGGAGTCTAATAATTTGTCAACTAATGGAGTCTAATTAAATTATTTTATAAGGGTTGTGATGCATTGATATATGCTGCATTGACATATAATGGAGTCTAATGGTTTGTCAACTAATGGAGGCTAATGAAATTATTTTATAAGGGTTGTGGTGCATTGATATATGGTGCATTGACATATAATGGAGTCTACTGGTCTGATATCTAAAGAACTTTAGACTCCATTATATATACTACGTAATGTATATCTAATGGAGCCTGTAGTCTAATGCTATGTTAATTAATGGAGTTTAATAGCTTGAAATCTAATGGACTTCATACTCCATTATATATAATGGATTGTATATCTAATGGAGTCTTGAGTGTAATGGAATATCTAATGGAGGCTGACGTCCTCAGGGCTGGGGCAGTACATCTGCAACTGAGCAGCTGCAGATGCAGCGATACGTGCAGCAGCTGCAGCTACAGCTGCGCGACACCACACGGCTGCTGCAGGCGTCACATCTGCAGCAGGTGCCTGAACAGCTGCTGCTTTAATACATGTGTTATACAGCTGCAGATCTAATACATGTGTTGATACGGTTTAAGTGTGTGCAGCAATACATCTGTATGGTGTACATGAGATCAAGACTACGGCCGACACTACTAAATTAATATCTTTTATTGATAGAAACATTTTTTCAGTCGTCAATTGTGCATTGAACGACCAATTTTTATCGAACAATTATTAATATATCATTAGAATTATTATATTATTCCTATTATGGTCGCAACATTAGCGACGTAGTAGGTACGCAAGATGCCATTTAATATCATCATTGAATGTAGGCCTGAAATGCAATTAGTAGTGCATAAATACAGCTGGAGCAGATGTATTACAGCTGTAACCGTGCAGGGGGAGCTGGAGCAGATGTATTACAGCTGTAACCGTGCAGGGGGAGCTGGAGCTACAGCTGGAGGAGCTACAGCAGCAGTTGGGGGGCGGCGGGGGGCGGACCTCTCCTGACGGCGCCTTGCCTTCCCCTGCTGGCAGGTCTGCTGATTTTTTATTATTATTTATTTCCTTATTTTAATTCAGTATAATTTTTCAATAATTCAATATCAATTCAGTAGTATTTTTTTTGAGAGATTTTTACTTCATTAATTTACATATTATCATGTTTGTTTTTTTGTTTATTCTTTGGGAATTTTTCTACTTCATTAATTTAAAAATTATCTTTTTAAAATTGTATTTGTTTTTTTTTTCATGGTGTTTTTTTTTGTTTCATTAATATACACATTGTCATTCATAAATTGTGTACCTACTTGAATTCAGTGTGGATCTTGAATCTATTGTGTACTTCATCCATTGTATTCTTGAGTAATATCGATTTAATTACTATAAACTTGATTGCTAAGCTGAAGTTAATCCTGCTCTGTATGGGCCATATTTTCCAAAAGGTGAAGCATGTTTTACGGCTAGCATCTGGGTCCAAAATCGAAAATTTCGGCTTTTCTTGTTTTAGTCTCATCTTAAAACTGCAATTCTGCCCTATCCAAAGGTACCAAAACCATCTCTGTACGTTGATTTATGCGTTCACGACAGATCCCGAGTTAGGTTGCGTCGATGCTTTAACATTTTTCTTCCTTGAAAATTACCGGCCAAGGCCCATACTTTCAAAAAAAGTTAAGAGATCGTAAGTTCATCAGCCAATCATTGACGGCCTTTCAAGCCACTCTTTTAAAAACAGTTAAGAGATCGTAAGTTCATCAGCCAATCATTGACGGCCTTTCAAGCAAAATCCACCAATCATAGACAAGAAAATAGAGCGTAAGTACTAACGTTCATTTAGCCAGTTTTGAAAGTATGGCACAAATAAGCGAGCTCTCTCGGCGCTGGGCTTCAGTTCCACCCGAGTTATCATGCGTTAAGGTGTTCATGCAGTCTTTTTCTGTATCGCTGACTGACTTCCGAGTGAAATAAGGTGTGACTTTGGTATCGCCATACTTTCAAAACTGGCTAAGTGAACGCAAGTACTTATGCTCTATTTTCTTGTCTATGATTGGTGAATTTTGCTTGAAAGGCTTTCAATGATTGGCTGATGAACTTACGATCTCTTAACTTTTATGAAAGTATGGGCCCTGCTGGGTACTAGAAATGCCTATACATTACATGTATAGACATTATTACATTATGCCTACATTACACTACATAACTGCCTACGAGAAATGCCTATAAATGTTTATAGTGCGCGGAAAACCGGTCGGCGGTTATTCGGCTCTGCTGAACACTCGCACTTCCTCTCACTGCAAACCTATCTCCGCATACAGTTTTGAAGATAAATAACTGAGAAATATACCATTAGATTTGCAAAGAAAAGATCTAGAGATTGGTCGTAGCTTTTTCTCAAATGTGTTATAGTTATGAAAATATTTTGAAAAAGGGGGGGGGAATAAAAAAAATTACGAAAAAACCCCCCATCCAAAAAAATGAGAACTTCGATAAAAGCTACGATAAATCGATAGATATGGTCTTTACGTATCATATGATATGCGTCTCGATGTTGTAGCTTGAAAATCCTAGGAGTAGATAGATATAGATTTCTACAGTGTACCCTTTTTTGCCGTTTAAATATCATTTTTTTTAAATTGACACGAACAATAAAGTCTTAGGTTCCTGTTTTACATATGTTTACCAAGTTTCAAAGTGATCCGTCCGTAAATAAGTTTAAGTCCAAGTCCGAAAGTCCAAGTTTAAAAAAAGTTTTCTGCTTCGTAATTAAAAAAGTTTAAAGTTAAAGATGAAGTTAATCTTAAAAAATTTTAAAGTTTCGTAATTAAAAAAGTTTGTCTGGGACCCAGACGCTCAGCAAGAGCAGAGAGCGGACACTGATATAATTTTTTGTCGGGCCAAACTGAGTCAGAGTGACCCATACAAGTGTGATAAGTACATCGATATTTGGACAATTATCCCCCTGTTTTCTGTTGGTGTAACAGCCTCCTGTTGTCGGCAGGCTGCTGCCCACCATCGCTGAGGAGGACGATGCTGATAACAGACATGGCGATAACAGCGAGAACAGACATGGCGATAACAGCGAGAACAGCTCTGGTAAAAACAACAGCAATTACAACAGCCGCAGCGATAACAGTGCAAACAGCCGCAGCGATAACAGTGCAAACAGCAGCAGCGATAACAGTGCAAACAGCAACAGCGATAACAACTGTGGTAAAAACAACAACAGTAATTACAACAGTTGTGGCGATAACAGCGCCAACAGCAGCAGCGATAACAGCAGAAAAGTTGTTTTGCAAAATTCATCTGAAATTCAAACGGAATTCGGGGAAACTGAAATAAAAAATTCAGCGCAACTTTCCCTAATTAAACGTGACGAAGAAAGTGCCTTGACCGGTGAAAGTGGCGTTAGGAAAGTGGAGGGAAAGGAAAGGAAAGTTGAAGAAGAAAAGGAGGAGTTACGTCGCTCCATGGAGGTATTGAACCTGGAGAAACAGTCGCTAGAAATGCAACTGATATACAAAAAAGATCAGTTTGACGAACTGCGGGATGAACTGGTCCAACTGGGCCAGTTGTTCCAGGTGGAAACTATCCACAGGTGCTTCAAGGATATTTGTGATGATATACGTAATAAAGTTTCCCAACTGGAGCCTAAAATGCAACTGGAAAAGAGCCAGAGTTCACAACTGATGCACGAAAATGCAATTGAAGACGAAAAACTGACGAAAACAACTGCTGGTGCCGGGACAACTGATGGAAAACTATTAGAAGATATAAATAATTCTATTACAACTGATAATGAGTTAGGTATAACAGGCTCTACGGTTCCAACTGATGGAGACCAGTTAGAAGGAACAGTTGTTTCGGCTAGAATTAGCGAACTGATGCGTGAATTAAAAGCAACTGAAGATCAGGTGTCCCAACTGACAACTGATAAGAAGTATTTAGCAGATCAGTTGGAAGCTGCAGAAGCGAGAATCGCTGCTACGTATTTTGCTGCAACTGAAGCAACTGAAATGCAACTGAAACAGGAATTGCAGCTGCAGCTGAAAGCAACTGAGCAAGAGAAAGAACAACTGATCAAAGTTAATGAAGAAAACGCAAAGAAACTGGAGGCCATGAAACTGGAGACCGCGAAACTGGCTCAAGATAACTGCCAACTGATGGAAAAACTGAGGAGTGAAACTGATAAGATAGTGGCAGCTGAAACCAGTTGGAAAGAAACTGTTGAGGGACTGAAACTGCAACTGAACGAAACTGAAAAGCAACGGAACGAAACTGAAAAGCAACTGAAAGAAACTGAAGAACAACTGAAACACGTGACTGCCCAACTGCAAGCAACTGAGCAACAAAAACTTGAAACTGGACCCCAACTGATGAAACTGTCCAGTGAAACGCACGAACTTTCCCAACTGAAACTTCAGTTGGAAGAAGAAATTCAGAAAGTTACGGCAGAGAAAGTTAGTCTGCAGGAGGAGCTGCAGAAAGTTACGGCAGAGAAAGTTAGTCTGCAGGAGGAGCTGCAGAAAGTTACGGCAGAGAAAGTTAGTCTGCAGGAGGAGCTGCAGAAAGTTACGGCAGAGAAAGTTAGTCTGCAGGAGGAGCTGCAGAAAGTTACGGCAGAGAAAGTTGGTCTGCAGGAAGAGCTGCAGAAAGTTACGGCAGAGAAAGTTAGAGCTGCAGAAAGTTACGGCAGAGAAAGTTAGTCTGCAGGAAGAGCTGCAGAAAGTTACGGCAGAGAAAGTTAGTCTGCAGGAGGAGCGTCTGCAGATTGTGTCTGCTCTGCAGCAGAAGCACGCAGAGAGTCTGGCTTATCATGCAGAGCTGCAGCGTCTGCTGCAGGTATAGTAAATAATATTAAATAATTAAATAATAAAATTAAATTGAATAATACTAAATAATACATAAATTGTAGGGTATATTTAAATCTATTTAATTCAATCACTCATTAAAATTATTTATTATATATATAATAATTATAACAATTATAATAATAATAATAAATTATACTAATTGACATCATTTTCATCCATAACAATCGTTTTCATTAGTTCTTTAAGGGGAGCGTCTGGGTCCAAAATCGAAATTTTGGCTTTTCCAGTTTTCAGTCTCGTCTTAAAGCTGACATTCTGCTCTATCCAACGGTACCAAAAGCATCTCTGTACGTTGATTTATGCGTTCACGACAGATCCCGGAAGGGTGGGAGGTGGGGGAGTTCTTTAACATTTAAGATACAGGAAAATTAGCTGCCGAGCACTTTAAATAGAGTGTCTGCTTGAGGTGCACCTTAGTTACCCGCCTGGCGTCACATGAGGAGGTGTGCATGCAGTCGCTCCCACCATCCTTGACTGGAATCAAGCTCCAGTAACGTTTAGTTTGGTATCCTCGCTACATTGAGTGCCTATTGCGATGCGCGCGGGACTTTGTCGCGCTCTCCTCAACAGTTGACTTATTGTCACGGAAAACCTATCTCCTCCTAGAGTTTTGAAGCTACAACAATGAGACATATGCCATTCGATTCGTAAAGAAAAAATCTACAAAATTTTCTAGTCGTTTTTCTAATTTCGTTATTGTTTGGATTTTATTCCGCAAAAAGGTAAAAAGGGGGTAAAATAAAAAAATTACCGAAAAAATTACGAAAAATGCTCCCACAACCACAAAAATGAGAATTAAAAAAAATCTAGATCGTTTTATAGATGGTACAGTCTTTACGCATCGAACAATATGCGTCTCGATGTTGTAGCTTGAAAACCCTAGGAGATAGATTTTTACGGTACCCCCTTTTTGGCCGTTTTCTAAGAATTTCACGTTTTCTTTTATTTTCTTGAAAAATTCACAGGAACAAAAAAGTTTTAGATTTCTGTTTTACATGCGTGTACCGAATTTCAAAGCGATCCGTTCGTAAATAAAAAAGTTTCTCGGGCACCCAGACGCTCTCCTTAATTGATCAATTTCATTAGTGCGTTCATTTTTCGTTACACGCAAATTTTTTCGTTTCCAGTCGTAGTTTATAATAAAAATTTAATACGATAATTCATATAATTTCACGGCTTCATTTCAAATTCTATTCCTGCCAGGTGTCAGCCAAAGCCCAAGCTGACGAGACAGAAAAAAGCCAGTTGGCTGACCAAATCGGGAAACTGGCTGAAGAGAAAAGCCAGTTGACAGACCAAATCGGAAAACTGGCTGATGAAAAAAGCCAGCTGACAGACCAAATCGGGAAACTGGCTGATGAAAAAACACAACTGGCTGACCAAATGGCGGAACTGGCTGACGATAACCGGCGAATGGCAGACCAAGTTAAAAAACTGGCTGAAGACAAAAGCCAACTGGCTGAAAAACTGGCGCAAACTGAATTGGAAAAAAGCCAGCTGGCTGAGCAGCAAAGCCACACCGGGGTCAACGAGGACAAAATCGAGCAGCTGGTGCTGGCCAACAGCCAGTTCAATGAGCAGTACCAGGAGATGACTAGTGAGGTGAGACTAGTGGGACTAGTGAGGTGAGACTAGTGACTAGTGAGACTAGTGACTAGTGAGGTGAGACTAGTGACTAGTGAGGTGAGACTAGTGACTAGGGAGACTAGTGACTAGCGAGGTGAGACTAGTGACTAGGGAGACTAGTGACTAGTGAGGTGAGACTAGTGTCTAGTGGGGTGAGACTAGTGTCTAGTGGGACTAGTGAGGTGAGATTAGTGAGGTGAGACTAGTGAGGTGAGACTAGTGACTAGTGGGGTGAGACTAGTGTCTAGTGGGACTAGTGAGGTGAGATTAGTGAGGTGAGACTAGTGAGGTGAGACTAGTGACTAGTGGGACTAGTGAGGTGAGTCTAGTGAGGTGAGACTAGTGACTAGTGGGTTGAGACTAGTGACTAGTAAGGTGAGACTAGTGACTAGTGAGGTGAGACTAGTGACTAGTGAGGTGAGACTAGTGACTAGTGGGACTAGTGAGGTGAGACTAGTGATTAGTGAGACTAGTGAGGTGAGACTAGTGACTAGTGGGTTGAGACTAGTGACTATTAAGGTGAGACTAGTGACTAGTGAGGTGAGACTAGTGACTAGTGGGACTAGTGACTAGTGAGGTGAGACTAGTGACTAGTGAGGTGAGACTAGTGACTAGTGCGACTAGTGAGGTGAGACTAGTGACTAGTGAGACTAGTGACTAGTGGGACTAGTGACTAGTGAGGTGGAACTAGTGACTAGTGAGGTGAGACTAGTGACTAGTGAGGTGAGACTTGTGACTAGTGGGACTAGTAAGGTGAGACTAGTGACTAGTGCGACTAGTGACTAGTGAGGTGAGACTAGTGACTAGTGCGACTAGTGACTAGTGAGGTGAGACTAGTGACTAGTGAGGCTAGGGACTAGTGAGGTGAGACTAGTGAGTAATGAGTTGAGACTAGGGACTAGTGAGGTGAGACTAGTGACTAGTGAGACTAGTGACTAGTAAGACTAGTGACTAGTGAGACTAGTGACTAGTAAGACTAGTGACTAGTGAGACTAGTGACTGGTGAGGTGAGACTAGTGACTAGTGGGACTGGTGAGGTGAGACTAGCGACTAGTGAGGTGAGACTAGTGACTAGTGAGGTGAGACTAGTGACTAGTGAGGTGAGACTAGTGACTAGTGGGACTAGTGAGGTGAGACTAGTGACTGGTGAGGTGAGACTAGTGACTAGTGGGACTGGTGAGGTGAGACTAGCGACTAGTGAGGTGAGACTAGTGACTAGTGAGGTGAGACTAGTGACTAGTGAGGTGAGACTAGTGACTAGTGGGACTAGTGAGGTGAGACTAGCGACTAGTGTGGTAAGACTAGTGACTAGTGTGGTAAGACTAGTGACTAGTGAGACTAATGACTAGTGAGACTACTTGTGAGCTAGCTGCACATAGTGCAGCTGTACTAATCAGCTGCACTATACATCTGCTCAGGTTGCAGCTGTACGCGCCAGAGACGCCAAGTCAGCTCAGGAGCTGCAGCGGTTAAAGCTGCACCTGCTGCAGCTGCAGGAGCAGCACGACGAGCAGCAGCTGCAGGCGCAGCAGCAGATACAGCTGCTTACAGCTGCCAACACGCAGCTGCAGGAGAAGCTGCAGGCACATTCGCAGCTGTTCAGCGCTACCAGGTGAGCTGTTACAGCTGTAACAGATGTTACAGCTGTAACAGCTGTACTTATGTGATAAGTATGGTTATTTTATTTATTGTAGCAGCTGTAACAGCTGTAACTGTAACAGCTGTAACTGTTTTAGTGATGTGATTAAGTTTGCTGATATCATTTATTTTAGCAGCTGTAACAGCTGTATGGATGGTCACAACAACATGATGCTAAATTTGCTTAATGAAAAGTCTGCAGCTGTAAGTGAATACAGCAGCTACACCTGGAAAAGCACCTGTTAACAGCTGTTTATGCACCTGCCCAGAGCAAAGCACCTGTTAACAGCTGTATAAGCACTTGTTAACAGCTGTATAACACCTGTTAACAGCTGTATATGCACCTGTTAACAGCTGTATATGCACCTGTTAACAGCTGTATAAGCACCTGTTAACAGCTGTATATGCACCTGCAGTGAGCGCACCAGCAGCACCGTGGAGCAGCTGCAGCAGGAGGTGCAGCGGCTACAGCTGCAGAGAGAGGAGCTCAACATACGGCTGCAGCAGCTGGACGAGGAGAAAACAGCTGCAGCTACAGCTGCTTCCACTCTGCAGCAGGTGAATTTTTTTTTATTTTCTGAATTTTTGATTCTTTTGATTTTTACATTTATTAAAAACATTCTTTTTTGATTTTAAATTGCATCATTAAAGTAAATAATTTTATTATTCAAATTTATCATGCAGCACATAATATGTATAACATGTATAATATGGATAATATTTAATTCTCATAGGACGCTATGTATAATGCAGCTGTATAAAAAATTGTTTAATATTCTATGACGAATATGGCAGAAAATAAGACTACGATTCAAGTTGCTCGGGCTACAAATGTTTGTATGTCAGCTCTTGTAGCAGCTGTAGTGATACAGCTGTTGTGTGTGCAGGTGCTGCAGGAGCTGCAGCTGCAGCAAACAGCTGCAACAGCTGAGGCTGTAGAAAGAGAGAGACGACAGCTGCGGCGAGAGAGAGAGAACAACGCAGCTCTTACCAGCCGTATGGGGGAGCTCCAGGTGAGAGAGGGGGAGCTGGGGGAGCTCCAGGTGAGAGAGGGGGAGCTGGGGGATACTATAACAAAATTTAGAAGCTGGCCCGACTCTGCACCAGGTGCCGCCCAAGACTCGGGGAGCGCGTAAATCAGCCGCTAATGTCTGCTTGGCCGGGCTTGAAGTGCAGCCTCTGAGCAGCTGGCAAGCTCAGCATGACTCGGCCCGGCCAATTTTTCTTTTACTCTCCGAACACTTTTTAATCACTCTCTAAAAATTTTTACTTACTCTCTGAACAATCTTTCTTTACTCTCTGAACAATCTTTTTTTACTCTCTAAACACACTTTTCTTACACTCAGGCGACTGTTAATTAAGTCAAGAAGGAGATTCTGACCAGAAGCTGATTACGATCGGGTGGCCAGCAGACCCAGAATAACTTTGCGCCGAGTGTAGCGACTCTTGGTTAGAAGCCTGGGCGGTACCCGAATTTTGATAGGGCCTGGATGAGATGCGCAACTGTAACTGCTTGGCAGATGTGCCATAGCAGCAGGAAAAATATATAGGTTAATTTGATAAAATAATGACACATTTTAGCTCTGATACGGCATTCTGCTGATCCAAACTTGGTAAGGACGACCGACCCACGTATGGCCAGAAATGCATCAATTTTTAGGACAGTCTCGCTTATTTTTCCATGTGTACATGAGCTCTAGCAGCTGTAACGGTTACAGGTGCAGGTGGAGCAGGTGCAGCAGCTGCAGGCGCAGCTGCGGGCTGCAGATGCTAAGGTACAACAACAGCAGCAACAGATGCAGCAGCTGCAAGCACAAGGTGGGTGGCTGCTCTTGTTCTGTCGAGTTGTTATTAACAGAGTTTGATAATACAGTTATTTATGTTATTGTTTTTTTGCATAACTTATTTTTGAAGATTTTGTTATTTTTTGAAGTTTTTTTCATAACTGTTATTTTTGACACTGCTGCTATTACATGCAGTTATTCCAGTTTTTGCACCCATGTTATTTTAATTTGTATTAATTCTACATCTACTTTTATTTTGCGTGCTACTATTATTTTGTACTTGTATTTGAATGCTGTTATTTATATCAATGACTGTTGTTGCGGGTGGCGGGCTAATATCAGCAGGTAAGGTTGACGTGTTAAGAGCATCAACGTGCTTGCTGTTATTGGCCTGCTGCTCTGCCCCTGCACCTGCTTTTATTGGGACCATGGTGCCATACCTGGCTCTTATTTGGTGTATTACTTGGCTCTTATTTGGTGTATTACCTGGCTCTTATTTGGTGTATTAGCTGGCTCTTATTTGGTGTATTACCTGGCTCTTATTTGGTGTATTACCTGGCTCTTATTTGGTGTATTACCTGGCTCTTATTTGGTGTATTACCTGGCTCTTATTTGGTGTCATACCTGGCTCTTATTTGGTGTATTACCTGGCTCTTATTTGACGTATTTTTTCTTATTACAAACACTGTGTACACAAAAACATGATTTTTAAATGATTACCTACACGTTTTCTCACACCAGTTAGTGTGATGCACCAGTTAGAGTGATGGTGTGATGCCCCAGTTAGTGTGATGCACGAGCTAGCATGAGTTTGCACGGCAGGAGCAAATCTCACTCCGTAATGCTGAGCGTTGCATGCTGCTCAGCATGCTGAGGGAGATCCCCTTCTGCTGTGCCCTGACTTCCCATCATGCTGACAACACATCTGCATGCTGATATAATTCACCGGCATGATCAACATTATTCAGCGTGTCGATAATTGACTTCATGCTGACAACCTCACACTGATAATTCATCTGCATGCTGAATTTTCTGCAAAAATCGTCGTCATGCTGAAGCCGCGAATCAATTTCATGCTGTAAATAAATTTATGTTAAATATCATGTCCATGCTGTTGTTCCCTGTTTTATTTACGTGGAATTCGCGGTATTTCTTTTGAAAATAATATGTAATAATAAATTTGAATAAATATATATATTTAATAAAAAGTAAATAATATTTTTTATTGAAATAATATTTAATATAATAATAATGAAATTATGTTTTATGAATATTATTTCAGAATATGATATAAATAAGACTGTTCATGTCATATTCTGTTAATTATGTTGTGTGTAAAGTTTGAGTTCGTACATACACATAAAAAGTACGGTATTCAAATTATGTATATTGTACAGTATGCATCTTAACACACATTGTAAAACCAATGTAAAAATACAAATTTCTCTTCAGATGAGCACTGCTGCCTGTGTGGCTTGTATGGTGAACGAATATATGTGTAATATATTATATACGTACTTATATACATATACTTACAATACAAGTATGTGTGATAATTATAAAAATAATACCTTGTATATTGTTCAACATGCATAGTTGAATTTATTTTAATTCGTAATTACTAAATGTACATACTGTATATTTTCCATCTTTGTGACTCGTTACTATAGGTTCTAGTGATGCGCCCAGCATGCGTTCACTAGTAGACTGAACTAGACTCTTCTAATAACTGCAATGCTAGTGCTAGTTCCAGGTTACTAATCTCACCACAATTGTTATAGTGTTAGTGTCACTAATCTCTGATCTTGCCATTATTTTGAATATTTTACATAGTTTTCTAAATATTTCGTACTTACAATGCTGCATGACCTACGATGTCACTAGTTTAACTAGTGTATCCCTAAATGTTAACCTAATCCTGTTCTTTCTATAAATAAGCTTAGTTTACACATCTAGTGCATGGATATTAGCTAGTGTGTTCGATGTCAATCGGGCGTCTCATTATAATCATTATTATTGTATGTAATTGTGACGCAATATTCACTTGACCTGATAGATATTGTGGACGAGTCAACATCTGATAGACACGTGATAGATCACGCGATCAAGACCTTAGTAGTGGGCGGAAGCGAAGCCTATATAAATGCTAGCAATCTTAAGAAAAGCCCAAGACCTTAGTAGTGGGCGGAAGCGAAGCCTATATAAGGGCTAGCAATCTTCAGAAAAGCCCAAGACCTTAGTAGTGGGCGGAAGCGAAGCCTATATAAGGGCTAGCAATCTTAAGAAAAGCATAAGACCTTAGAAGTGGGCGGAAGCGAAGCCTATATAAGGGCTAGCAATCTTAAGAAAAGCCCAAGACCTTAGTAGTGGGCGGAAGCGAAGGCTATATAAGGGCTAGCAACATTAGTAAAACCCCCGCAGTAGTTGATAAGCGTTCCGCGTTCTATCGTGTCGGTAGAGTTCTCCGACCTTACGGTTGACGCCGTAGCTTATCGACTACTGCGGGGCCTTACTTAAGGTTGCTAGACCTTATATAGGCTTCTGGCTTCCGCCCACAACTAGATTCTTGATCACGTGATCTATCACGTGCGTGTCTTCCAGACGTTGACTCGTCATCAGTCTCTATCAGGTCAAGTGAATATTACGTCTCAATCACATACAATATAATGCTTATAATGAGACGCCAGATTGACATCGGACAAGTGGAACTAGAGTGACTATTTGCCATTGTAAGCGCTGGATCAACTAGTACTACCAATAATGATTCGTAAGTGATCGTGAGTATCATACTAGTGTGGCACTAGTGTGCTAGTGAATGTCTCTTGCATGGATGGTAGTTAGTGGATTAGAGTTGCCAATTGCCATTGGATCAACTAGTAGTACCAATAATAGTTGTGAGTAGCCTACTAGTATGCATCAGTATCCTACTAGTGAAGCACTAGTGTGCTAGTGAGGGGTGTGCGGGCTGAGTATTACATCAGGTACTGGTAGTTCTAGTGACCAGTGCCTGTGTAATGCTGGTCCTGCATAGCCTGCATGTCGTCCTGCATGTCTTTTCGCATGCGTCCTGCATACAATCCTGCACGTCGTCCTGCCTGCCATCCTGCCTGCCATCCTGCACGTCGACCTGCCTGCCATCCTATGCGTCGACCAGCATACCATCCTGTACGTCGACCTGCCTACCATCTTGCCTGCCATCCTGCACACCATCCTGCCTGCCATCCTGCACACCATCCTGCAGGGCAACAAAGGAAATGTTTCCAGAACATCCTTATAGGTGTAACGCGCTCGGTCGTTCGTGTCATGGCGATGGTGCACCAGGTGCCGCCCAGGACTCGGGCAGCGCGTAAATCAGCCGCTAATGTCCGCCTCGGCCGAGCTTGAAGTGCAGCCTCTGGGCAGCTTGCAAACTCGGCGGAACTCAGCCGAGCCAACCCTGTTATACTCTCAGGACACACTTGTCATACTCTCAGGACACACTTGTCACACTCTCAATACACTATAAAGTCAAGAAAGAGAGTCTGATTAGAAGCTGAGTTCGATCAGGTGGCCGAGCAGACACAGAATAATTTTAAGCGAGTGTAGCGACTCTTGGCAGAAGCCTGGGCGTTACCCGAATTTTGTTAGGAATCCTGCTGTTACACCAAGCATTAGATTCACCATGGAATTGCACCATGTATTATGTGTTGCTGCGACCAACAGTGACAAGTATCACTGATGCATCATGGTATATTTACGTGAATATGACACAAAATTTGTTCCTGATAACAGGATAGTAAAGATTCTTTTTTTGTAACGTAATAGTAACTGTAACCTGCAGCTGGACGGCACCTGGAGCAGCTGCAGCACAGCAGACGGCAGCTGGCAGAACTCAAGTCTGGGGCAGACACGCGCATAGACAAGTGAGTAGACTAGTGACTAGTGAGTAGACTAGTGACTAGTGCCTGGCGACAACTAAATTTATCCTAACTTTACTAATTTATTATTATTTACTATATTAATAACTTTACTAATTCGTTGTCAATTAGTTCCTATTTTTATTATTTTCCACTAGCTGGTTGTTAGCAAATAATTTTCCCTGTCATTTACGTCAATGATTCTGGCCTTTGCATTAAGGAAATAAATTACCTGTTCATGTAGTAACATTTTAGTTGTGTGCGTTGGTACCAAACTCCCCGCCTGCGCCCTAAAAAAATAGGATGCGGACATGGGGCCGGATTATCAAAACTTCGTAACTTTTTGTACTTACGACAAAAAAGTTATGTGGTACGTAAATACACCCTAATTTTGGCATTATCAAAATTTTCGTACGCAAGTCTTAGCTAAAAGCGTAAATGTTTTTCCCGCGCAAATGTTTTTATAATACCACCGCTAGTATTACGTTGTCATAGCAACGCCACTCGTAAGTCGATTTTGCGTACTTACGAAGTTTTGATAATACGGCCCCTGATTGCAAAGAGTGCCGCCCAGGACTCGGGGAGCGCGTAAATCAGCCGCTAATGTCCGCCTCGGCCGAGCCTGAAGTGCAGCCTCTGGGCAGCTGGCAAGCTCGGCATTATACTTGGCTAGGCTTTTTCATACTCCCAGGTGTCTATAAAATCGGAAAGAAGATTCTGACGATAATTTAATTTTGTTAGAGCTGGCAAGCAGACATAGAATAACTCCAAGCCGAGTGTAGTGACTTGGAAAGAATCCTGAACGTTATCCCATTTTTGTTGGGTTGGTTCTGACTAGGAATCTAAAACGGAACTTACGGTACCTCTTTTTAGCGAATTTTCTCATTTGTGGAAAAAATTCCCTATTGTGCTCGTCATATCCGTCTGTTTGTCTGTCCGTCCGTGACTTCACGTTTTCGTCGACGACTGCAGTGAGTACTGAGTTATATTTTTACGGTATGGTGACACTGGGGGGTCTAGGGGACTTGTGGGTGTTGGGGTCTGAACGTTGTTACGAGGCCCTTATTGCCAGGGCGTAATTCAAAACCATGACCTATTCCGCAATAACTCTTCAGGTTCGACACGCTTCTCGCAGTTCATCGCATGAAGGAAGCAAAGATGACCAAATATTAAGATTTCATATAAACGTAAGATGACAACAAGTGTGTAAGAATCGAAGTCGAGTCTAGGCTTCGAAGGTCTCCCTGTATGAGAGATGAACATTACGGCTATGTTTACAAATTGTACAAGCCATAAACACATAATAAAGCTTTCCAAGAGTTCCTGAAACGTAAACATGGACAGTTATAATTTCACACACTTAACTGCAAGATCATTAAATAAAGACATTAGCACTGGTCCTACTTTAAAATATCCGGTAATAAGAAGACGGTACACACCTGTTCCCTGCGGTGGCGCAAACAGAATAAGGCTATTAGTGGCTACTAACCCGGACTTTAGGGTCAATCCGGCAACATCGCAAAAACGTCGGGTTTATTTATTAAAAAGACATTCAGAACAGTATAGGTTTCATTCTACAAAGTGAAGCTGGGGGGCTGCTGGGTGATGGGGTTCAATGTCCTAAAGTGCCTTTGGTGCTACGTTGTTGATATAATTATTAAATTATATAATATTATTCATTTAATTAACATAATAACAATTATTAACGTGCCTCCCCCTTCCAGGAGGGCGGGGGTGGCTGGCGTCCCTGGGTGACTTCTTGGCGCCGCCGGCGTCCAACGTGCGCGTCACCAGCAGAGTGGACCTGCTGGACCAGGCGGTGGGTTTAGTGGCTAGTGGCGGTCTAGTGGCTAGTGACTAGTGACGGTCTAGTAATTTATGACGCAGTAATTTTAGGTAAAAATTTGCACTGATTTCCATTAACAAATCGTAATAATAAATATTAATTTATTATATTAATAATTATCGTCTCCCCTCAGTCGCTGTCGCAAGCGTTCGTGCGCTTCCTGGAGGAAGAGTCGCAGCCCCAGGCCACGCCGCGCCTGCCCGCCCTCAGCATGGCACAGGAGACTGAGACTCGCGTGAGACTGGCCAAGGTGAGACTCGCGTGAGACTGGGCAAGGTGAGACTGAGACTCGCGTGAGACTGGCCAAGGTGAGACTGAGACTCGCGTGAGACTGGGCAAGGTGAGACTNGCGGGTAGTGGACTTGCTGGACCAGGCGGTGGGTGGCGGTCTAGTGACAGCCCGAATGCCCAGTGTAATTGTGAGGGAAAGCTCGCTATAAATTTACTTTCCGCTAAACTTACACGTCACGTCATGCGTGCCGGCAAACTTGCCGCACTGCTATCTCAGTCGTGGAGCAACGCGCACTTGCCGCTCCTCGTTTTGCTGTTTAGCCGGTACGCCGGTGGGCCTGCTTGGTAGGTCGCCGACATTTCTGGCGACCTTCCCAGGGGCATGGTTGATCCTCTCGGTACTTTTGTTGGAAATGTCGGGGCAGGCCTCCAAGGCCGTTGCAGGAAGGAAGGACAAAAGCTTACAAGTCTCAAAACTTTACTAAGTAAAGGTATAATCTCTTTAAAGAACTTAAAGTTGATGGCACAAAGAATAGGCGCGGTACGTGCCTACCTATTACGTTACGTTAAACTATATTCAAACTGTAAACAAGTACGAGATAAACGGAACTAAGTTTAGGCTGCTTCAAGTCGGCTCCTCCTTAGGTCATTCACGGACTGAAAACACACACGCAGCGCCCAACTCAACTTGAGGTTTGCCAGCTCAAGAGTTGTACGAACGCTGACGCGACGAAGCAGGCCCGCGTAGACTAGATAGCTCCAGCAGACTCGGAGAGAAATACAACAAGGGCTCCGGAGGTAACGTGGTCAGTGCTACCAAGCAGGCTCACCGGCGTACCGGCTAAACAGCAAAACGAGGAGCGGCAAGTGCGCGTTCCTCCACGACTTCCTGCAACGGTCTTGGCGGGGCGGCCTTGGAGGCCTGCCCCGACATTTCCAACAACAGTACCGAGAGGATCAACCATGCCCCTGGGAAGGTCGCCAGAAATGTCGGCGACCTACCAAGCAGGCCCACCGGCGTACCGGCTAAACAGCAAAACGAGGAGCGGCAAGTGCGCGTTCTTCCACGACTGAGATAGCAGTGCGGCAAGTTTGCCGGCACGCAAGACGTGACGTGTAAGTTTAGCGGAAAGTAAATTTATAGCGAGCTTTCCCTCACACTAATGCTATATAGTTCATTGTACGTATCGTTTCGGTAATACGTCCATTATTCTGTTGAATAATTCGCTGTATATATGTCGTGCCGAAATCACGGTATTGCTAATTCTATAGAATCAGCAGGAAGGAATCTGGGGTTAAGTCTGTCAGCCAGGTTATTATTTATTTAAATATTTGAATGTAAGGGAACTTGACCTAACCTTTTCTAACTCTAACGTCCGATTTTCTGTATAAGCAACGAAATGATGATTCTACAGATTTGGCAACTGGCTTCCGATTTGGCAACTGGTAATTCCCTGATTTCGGCACGACATATATAAGTTTAGTTGATATCTCGCACTGATTTTAGGTAATAACTTGCACTAATTTCCATTAACAAATCGCAATAATAAATATTATAATATTAATAATTATCGTCTCCCCTCAGTCGCTGTCGCAAGCGTTCGTGCGCTTCCTGGAGGAAGAGTCGCAGCCCCAGGCCACGCCGCGCCTGCCCGCCCTCAGCATGGCACAGGAGACTGAGACTCGCGTGAGACTGGGCAAGGTGAGACTGGGACTCGCGTGAGACTGGGCCTCGCGTGAGACTGGGCAAGGTGAGACTGAGACTCGCGTGAGACTGGGCAAGGTGAGACTGAGACTCGCGTGAGACTGGGCAAGGTGAGACTTAAGACTCGCGTGAGACTGGGCAAGGTGAGACTGAGACGCGCGTGAGACTGGGCAAGGTGAGACTTGAGACTCGCGTGAGACTGGGCAAGATGAGACTGGCCAAGGTGAGACAGAGACGCGCGTGAGACTGGGCTAGTTGAGACTGAGACTGTGCAAGTGAGACTGAGACTCGCGTGAGACTGGGCAAGGTGAGACTGAGACGCGCGTGAGACTGGGCAAGGTGAGACTTGAGACTCGCGTGAGACTGGGCATGATGAGACTGGCCAAGGTGAGACAGAGACTCGCGTGAGACTGGGCAAGGTGAGACAGAGACTCGCGTGAGACTGGGCAAGGTGAGACTGAGACTCGCGTGAGACTGGCCAAGGTGAGACAGAGACTCGCGTGAGACTGGGCAAGATGAGACTGGCAAGGTGAGACAGAGACGCGCGTGAGACTGGGCTAGTTGAGACTGAGACTGTGCAGGGTGAGACTGAGACTCGCGTGAGACTGGGCAAGGTGAGACTGAGACTGTGCAGAGTTCGCGTGAATTTGTATCACAATCTCCAGCATTTAATTCCCGTGTTAAATTTCCCTGAGTTTGCTCACAATTTCCCCGCCCACAGAGCGCCAGCAACCCGCTGGTGGGGGCCACGGTCGCCCCCCTCCCCTTCTCCCTGGCGCCTCCCCTCCAACAGGAGGGACACGTCCTAACACAAACAGAAACAGAACAGCAGCAACAGACTGGCGAGCAACAAGAAGAACAGCAAGAACAACAGCAACAACAACAGCAGCAAATGCAACAACAGCAACAGCAACAACAGCAACAGATGCAACAGGAACAGATGCAACATCAACAGCAGCAACAACAGCAACAACAGCAGCAACAACAGCAACAGTTACCACAGCAAAAGTTGCAACAGCTGATGCATCAACAGCAGCAACAGGAAGGCTTTCATCTGTTCACCCCCGCCATGACCACAAGCGTTGAATCCTCTAAACTGCTGAGCAGTTTACTAAGCAGCGAGCCTCTTGACAAGCCTTAGGATATCCTCAGCGCAGGCTATCCTTTCATGCTACCCTTAATGTATACATTGAGGCTATCCGCTAAAACTGTCCTCGCTGTAGGCTATCTTCGCCGCAGGCTATCCTCAATATAGGTTATCCTTCAAGGCTATCGTCACTGAGGCTATCGTTTAAGGCTATTCTCACAAAGGCTATCCTTATAGGCTATCCTTTTATCCTTATCTTAAACTCTTAACGTCCCGGTGCTCTATTTCGATCAGTACAGTCGAACAGAACAAGAGTCGATATACAAGATATTATGTAGTGTAACCAATATACTGAATTAATATATAGTGTGTCCGGGCACTGAATTGTTAATAGGAATGCCCTCATTGAGTTTAATTTAATCACTTGATGGTTTCAATCTAATGTACATGACTTTGTTGATAATTGCCTTTCAACCTATTTTGTTTCCCCTGTATAGAAATGTTGCTAAATCTTATTAAGAGCTTAAATGATCGTCATGATATAATGTAAATAAGGTTATGAATATTATGCCTGGGTACGGTATGTCAACTTGTTACAAACGTGATTGATATATTGATAATGCTTTAGATAATGATAAAAGATATCGCTTTTAAACGCGTCATCCAGGTGGCCTCCGCTTCAACTGTACAGTAATGTATTTCTTATCGCTAACTTCAGACAATATAAAAATGATTTCAAAGTGCGATTTCATTTTAATTTCCTCCTGCATGGCCCGACTGCACAATTCAAGTGAATGAAAACTTCTAAGGATTTAATTAAAGAAGTTCAGGGAGTGGGGAGTTATAAATGAAAAGTTTTCCTTACCGAAACAAACAAAAAATTTATCGTATGGAATTGCTAACTGAGTTGTTGAAATGTTGGGCAAATTTATTACGACTTTTGATAGAAAATTTCGGTACGCAGAATTGAAAATTTGATGTTAATATGAATTGATAGTATTTGATTAAAGTTATATTGTAGGAAAATTCTCGCACGGTTCGAAGATCAGCAAAAAAATAACATCCCCTCATCGAATTCTGTGTTTGATTTCATGTGAAGACCTCACAACCAATGATGTCTTGAACGTTGTTCTTAGTATAATAAAGTGTCTTGTTCATTAGTAATATTAATATTTGTTTGAGAGTTGATTAGGCCGCTAGACATGTCGCTGATTCTAAACATCGCAGAACATTCAGAGCTTGTTGCGGGTCTCGAAACACGCAACTCGCTGCTCCAGTTTTTTCGTGCTCGCCGATTCTGGAGAAAAACGCGCCGATTCTGACTTGCATTCCGTTTTTAATCCAAAATCGAAACATTTGGTTGATTGCAGGAGTACTAAATTTGCTGTGAATTTCCAAGCAAACTGTTCGATTAATAAACTTTTATTGGCAATAGGAGCAATCACAGCAAATGAATACTTGGAAAAGTTTAATGAATAAAACAAAGAGAAAATCCATGAATAAGCCTTCACAATTTATCCTCATGTTAAGCAAAAAATTGAAAAATATTGCCAAACTTAACTGTTTATTACTCTTGTATTTTTAATAAATTTACACCACAATGCTATTGAAAAATTAAGCGTCTGATATAGGGCAGAGGTTTCCCAATCAGCGGTGAGCGACCTGAACAACAATGCTCTAAAAAAATAACATAATTGCAATATTTCATCCGTCAGATACTATGCTGGGGGATAGGTTAACAGTCAACATTTTAATATCTTCAAAATAAACTTGAACTGTCCCGAAATGAAGAGTATATCTCATTAATGAAGTTGTGTACAGATCCTGCAGCACGGTAAAGCCTGCTGCACATTTCGCTGCAATTTGACATCATAATTCAGCAAAGCAAAGGATGAATGTGATTGAATATTTTCTGTGTGTCGTATGTGTAATGTGCATTGCACGTTTCACTTTGACGCAAATAGATTCTGTATTGCTAAGGACTTAAAAAAGGAGCTTTTTATGGATGTAGCGTTTGATCATTGGGCGTTGACTAGGTATTGACTATTCACATTAAAACTGTTGACTATTCACATTAAAAATTTCCTTTGATAAAGAGTCGCCGAAACGTCTGACGCGATCATTACACATGGCTGGTTAGCTACTATATACCTCTCGTGCTTTGAGCAATCCTGCCTGATAGCGTAACAATCTTATTTTCTAATTAAAAATAATAATGCACAATGAAACATTCAAGATTTTTCTCGAATATCCAAATAAATCCATTCGCAAATTTCAAATACATAATGTACTACTTAAAAGCCTCGTCCTCTTAAATGTAGAAATACAAAATTAAAAAAATAATTGGGAAAAGAAATAATCATCACTTCCTTTACATTCTAGGCTGTACAGCCTGAGCAACTATAGCTTCAAAAACAAACAAGTGTGCACGATTTCCTCTGGCAAGCACAGCCGATTTTAGCACAACTTTATTTTGAGCCAAATATTCGCAGAAATCTCATGTAAATGTTATATTTAACATTAAACAATCCATGCTGTTTGAACTTTGAAATTCGACAGTACACATAGTTATGCTATGCGAATGTCAGCCTCAGTTGATAAGTGATGCGAGACTTCTGCCTCTTCCCGCTTATTAAAATTAATAATTAGTGGTTGATAAGTGATGCGAGACTTCTGCCTCTTTCCGCTTATTAAAATTAATAATTAGTGGAACACAAAGTTGCATATATGAGTGGGTAACTATTCAATCCTTTATCCTGAGACACACACTGAGAATGGAGCAATAGTTGATTTCCTTGAATTGGGCTGAGGTTTAATTGAAGATTGCAATAAGAATGATTTCCTATCCTATGGTGTATGGAAAGCCCATAAATCAAGAGTTACATTTTCTGCACACATCTGACGAAGTTGGGAGCTAAAATCAAGCACAATAATAAAAGTACTGGCAATGGCTTGGTTTACTGTTATTATTCTGACGTTTAATGGTGAATGCGTCTCAAACACTCCATTCAAAACCTGGTCCTAGCGTTCCATTGCTCTCTACAAACTAATTATTTTCCGGTGGAAAGACTTCAGTTGGACCGCGGCTTCAAATGAGTGGCATTGGCCATCAATAATTGCAGGCAGCTGCAGTTATATGCGCTGTCAGATGATGTTGACGTATAAAAACTCGGTTACATGTCGAGCATTTATATGTTTTTAGTTTCAAATGAATAATTATCTCGTGTCTATTCAGTGCCCGTTCTCCACAGAAAGTATTCTTGCATTTACCGCACACATATTGATTTCTCTCGTGTCTATTCAGTTCGCATTTTCTCCAGAAAGCATACTTACATTTAACGCACACATACTGCTTCTTTTCAAGTGTTTTTAATGAATTTTTAAGCAGTTTTTCGGTTGAACTGTTGCTCTTTCGAGTCCTCAGCCTCAAATGCATGGAAGAGTCTGATTCACCTGTTGCTCGCCGCATCTGGGTTCGCTTGGTAATGGATTGCCTGGCACTGGTTTTCCTGGTAGTCGTTTTCTTGGTAGTCGATGTAGTTGTGCGTCTGTCGCCTGAATAGCCTGCCGCTGTCATCACAACTGCGCAGGGCCTGAGTCTCGAACGCAAGGCAGGTCCTTTAGATTCCTGCCCATGAGTTGTACGATGATCAAAATTTTTTCATGTTGAATTTTTTATCGATTTGAAGTGAACTGAATTGTTTACAGCCTAAATAAACTAACCAAGAAACTAAATTCACAAATAAGGAAGAAAGACATGCATATAGGTACTAGTCTACTAGATAATAGTAGGTTTGCAAAAATTAAACTCACTGCATTTTTGTTCAGGAGAGACAGGCCAGATTCTTGATGTTCAACTCCACCATGAGGCTTTGGCTGCTGAAAATCTGGAACTGCTGAATAAAGAGCAGACAAAATACCATATTATCTATTTTGAACATATTCATTTGATTCCAATAATAATAGTTCAAATATTCTATTTTAACTTTTCAGTGGTAGTAAAGTTCAAATACCATATATTTGAACTTTCCTACTTATTGAACATAACATCTCATATACACCAAAGAAAAACATAGTATTAGAACTTCCAGCTTTATTAGAACATTTTTGCTAGCTTAGCTACTCACATATTGATTGACATTTGTTCAGGACGACACTTACCAAGAGGTGCATCTTGCCTGGGAGGCTCCTCCTCCACTGCAATGTTGTTGTAGGCGTCATACTCCTATAATAGGATAAAAATTAGCATGTAGAATTGAATGTCTTGATAGAATAGAAGTGTCGGTGTTTAAGAAATAGGCCCATGGCCTGTTGCCGATTCTTGTATTTTTCGTGACTTGATCCACAAGGGATCCGGCCTTTGAAACCCGATCTTTCCATAACTTGACTATTGCTTGAGATAATTAATAAACTGTAGCACATTGTTGAGAGTGCAACTTACAACACAACTTTTAGCTGTGCATCTTACAACATCCAGAGTAAACATGAGGTAAGAATGTAGTGAATGGTTTAAAAAATATAACTCATTTTGTTCAGTCAAATTTACATGGAAAATATTACTTCACAGTGTATATGGATCAACAAACAATAAATGTAGCCTGACCTCCACATCGTCTGTAGGAAAAAGAGGAAAAAGATCCCTTTCTTCAACTTCTAATGCTTCAAGTTTTTCTCGCTTAAGGATTGTTGAATTGTGCTCAAAAAGAGGCTCAGTCTTCACAGTTCCTGAAGTTGCATTAGACAAATTGAAATCCATGTACAAAATTTAATTTATATTCACATTCATAGACTTCAGCAGGTTCCATTTGATAATCTAAATACATATGTAATAATATTTCAAGTCTAGTATATTATTGAGACCAAATGATTCATAACAAGCATACAAATGATAAGGGTACACATAGCCAACTTAGGCATCATTAAATCATTGATAAACAGGAAAATATTCATTATCATGCATGTCATCACCTGTTGAGTGTTGACTGATGTCATCATCAGCACCCATTTTCACATTAACTTCACCAACTGGACAGTTCATCACTTCCCTGCAAGAAGACAGGTGGGCTACAGAGAACAATTAAAAAAAGTACATTTTAGAGGTAACATAATTTTCACTTCCACCATGACCAATATATGTAAATTGTAAAATTATATGTGTAATGACCAATAAATATGCACTATATAGTTGTGCTTTGATCAGCTGACTTGCTTGTTCCTTCAAACGGCTTGATTTAATCAGTCATCAATCAAGTATTTCAATACTAAATTTCACACTATTTAGTATGAAAAGTACTAAATAAAAGTAATAATAATAGATAAAATAGATACTATGTTACTGCAGCAAAAATAGATTGTGCTTTTTATGCAAGATAACAAAATAATTGATCACTGAAGTCATGAAATTCATGAAAATGAATTTCATTTTCATGACTTCATTTGCATTTTATTTCTCTTCATTTTCATAATTTCATGAAAATGAAGAAAATGAAGTCTGCAGCCTAAATTCACAGGGTGATTTTGGTGATCCAACTTACACTTTTATAGCAATGGAAATGGTTCATGTTGTTATGTCGTTGCTAAGGGACATTTGTCCGAATATTGCAGTCAGATTATCTCCTCTTACTTGTTGGTGCAGATGGAGTTGGTGGTGCTCTATGTACGTAGTCCAACTCTTCGGCTTAGGTACTTGTCTTTAGTTCTGTTCTATTGCTTAGTTGAAGGTTCAACTTTTAAATTTTTTCAACCAATTAGCAGGAAGTTTTCATGGTTCAATTTTTTCTAAATACTCTAGGCATCTAAGTGCTGAGAAAGGCAAACCATGATAATTAGGAAGGACCTGTGGTTTCTAAGCTTCATTATTGCACTGACATGTAAAAATTCAAGTCAATTTGAAAAATCCTACAATTTTGTCAATTCCAGTACTGTAAAATGGGGCAACTTTGACCACTTTTTTTTTCAAAATGATGCCATTTTTTTACTAGATAAGTTACTCTAGCTTCACTCACCATAAATTGCTGGCTCCTGCCTCTTATAGTTTTGATGTAATTTCAAAAAAAGTGATGGTCTTTGTTACCCCGGCTCTTGGGGTTTCTTTGACTGGGTGGTAAAATCAATTTTATTTTTTGGTATATTAACTCCAGGTTTTGGTGCATTGTAGTAGAGCTCTTCTAGTTACGTATGCAAATGACAAATTTTAGGAAAGTGTCATAGTTCGCAAATTGGGGGCACCACCCCGGCCCCCAATGAGCAAAATGTGACCGCCTAATGGCAGCCATGACGGGGTAACATTGACCGGCTTGGAAACTAAGTTAAAATTACCATATATAAGACTCTGTAGAGTCTGAAACATGAAGAAAAAACATTAATAGGTGTATCAAACATAAAATATGTTATATAGGTACCTATGGTAATATGGTAATTTTAACTTAATTTCTAAGCCGGGTCAATGTTACCCCGTCACGGCTGCCATTAGGTGGCCAGAGTTCCCCCATTGGGGGCCAGCGCCCCATTTGCAAACTATGACACTTTCCTAAAATTTGTCATTTGCAAATGTAACTAGAAGAGTTCTACTACAATGCATCAAAACCTGGAGTTATTTTACCAAAAAATAAATAAATTGGAGGGGGTACTCCAACAGGCTTTGAATAATAGCTCTTTTTTGTGGGTCAAATTTTCAATTTTTCAACCTATTAGATATGCAAACTTTTTAAATCTTTCTATTGTGTTACATAGCCTCAGTATTAGGCCTTTAATGGCCATTGACAAAAATTTTTCTATGTCAAATAGTTTTTGAGTTTTGGGGGTTTTTGTTATAAAAACAAAAAGTGGTCAAAGTTACCCTGGGAGTCAGAGTAACCCCATTTTATGGTAATGATTTCCAAGCCAACTTGTCAATGATCCAAGTCACCCTGTCAATGGTCTAAGTCACCTTGTCAATGGTTCAAGCCACCTTGTCAATGATCCAAGTCATTGAAGTCACCCTGTCAATGGTCCAAGTCATTGAAGTCACCCTGTCAATGGTCCAAGTCATTGAAGTCACCCTGTCAATGGTCCAAGTCATTGAAGTCACCCTGTCAATGGTCCCCATGGTCAGGAAGATGTGCCAGGTGCGCGGGAATTTATATTGTCATTTTAACAACCTGCGCAGTGCGCCGTACTTTTAGAAAGCTAAAATAGTTTAAATATGGACGCGCGGCAATGCAAATTACGTAATCACACAAACGTGTATCCGCATTGTATTGTGGTTGGATATTAGTTAACTAGATTGCTAATGCGTCAACTCAGGACTCAGGTTCTAAGAGTCAGCACAGTAATGAATATTCATTCATAAATCACAATTCAATAGGACATGAATTACAGAACTAAAGAAGGCAACATAGCTTTAGATGTGCCATCAGTGCCTTCTAATGAATGACTGGACTGGTTGTGGGCTGCGGCAAGTAGGGTATGAACCTGTACATCAACAGTACGATACTGCATGCCAATGTTGGGACTACATTACCGACATCCTCCCGGCCGGCGAAATCGACATGATCAATACCTAATAACAATGCGCATAAATGGACTCTGTCAACCGGGGCTATTCGGGACGGTTTTGAGTGTTTTTTGTTAATAACTTCTTACCATGAAACATTTCATAAACAAGTTTAGGCTCATTTTATAGCTCTTTGTGAGGGCTATCGAATGACATCTTCAAAAAAATTCCATATGCTATTTGTAAGGTGCCAGAAGCAAAAAAAAAGTGTCCCGAGTAGCCCTGTCAAATGGGGCTACTCAGGACACCTGCAATAAAACTTCATTTTAAAATATTTGAAGCATGCAGAGTGTATTCATCCATTACTAACAGTACTCTGAAGTCCTCCTTTTTCATTGTAGATGATGTAGAGGTAGAATAAATGACATTTTCTGTGATTTTTGCTCATTTTTCCTTTATTGATATGATATTACCATATACATTGATTACCGTATTATTGATGCGATATTACCCTATTATTGATGCGATATTACCGTATCCATGAACATGCCATTGAGCATTTACAACAACTTTGTCCACTGCAAGCTTCATATCAGCAGCCTTATAGCATTTTTTCTGTATCTGTAAGCTTACAGGACGGCTTATAATTTCACACCATTTTAATTAGGTTAAGTGACTTACTATAAAAAAAGATCATGAAAAACATACCTGAAACAGAAAGGTATGTTTTAGTTACAACCATCATATGTTTTGCAGAAACAAATCACAGTTTAGGTCAATTACTTTTCATTCTATGATGCCTAGTGCACAATTCTAAATATGACATTCTATGCACAATTTTGTGATGACCGATGATGCACTAATTTTTCGATAAGTGAAATTTTTTTGCCAAGCGAGGTAAATGTAATCAATATTCTTTGTTTTTAATCAAATTTTTTCTTAACTGGAGCCTTTGCTTACTGAGGTTCTACTGTAAATGCTTTTTTGGGGGTGTCCCAAATAGCCCCGGGGGTGGGGGGTGTCCTGAGTAGGCCCGCCATTCGGAAATGGCTGCCATTTTTTTTTTGGGATTGAGGTATGTAAATTCTGCAAATAACGTTTTCAAGCTGACACTTGGGTGCAACCTTTATGTAAGTAAAATTTTTTAATGCGGCAAATATTTTTTTACTACAGACCTTAGCTGAAGTAACTTTTCAAAATAGCGTTTTCGCCATTTTTTTCAGGAATTTTTCAAAGCTACTAAATGTAGTATTTTTTGACTTCCTTTATACTACATAGATAGAAAAAATGTTGACGTTTACACCACTATATTTAGTTTTGCAATATTCCAATTAGTTTTGCTACACTAACAGTTTTTGCCATGTCAGAGGACTGTCCTGAGTTACCTCGCCAGCAGAGGTGGGCAGTAGCGCGCAACATGTAGCGGCCACTACATTTTCAGTAGCGGTAGGGGCTCTACATTTAAGGCAATGTAGCGGTAGCGGTAGTGCCCGCTACATATTTAAGCAGCGATACAAGGTTTTGCCGCTTGAGCGCTCGCTACTGCTACATTTATAGATAAAGCCTTTAAATTTTACTTAAGGGGACCGTCTAACCTAAATTGGAGATAGCCTATAACTCCTAAAGTTATTATCCGATCATCATGAAACTTCACATTCAAACGTAAAATGTAAAAATAAAAACATTTTACTTCTATGAATTTTTCGAAAAAATTGATAGAAAACGTGATATTCATAGAAAACGGAAAAATAACGGTTACTATAACCATAGACATTTCTTAAAGGGCCTAAAAACTGCCCTTCTTTGGGAAGCTGTCACGAAATCATTTTTTGACGCACAGGGATGATTCTGGTACCGTTGAATGCGTTGAAAAGTGAGCTTTAAGATGAGCCCAAAAAGTGGAAAACGCCTAAATTGAAAATTTTAGGTTAGACGGTCCCCTTAAGGGGACCGGCTACCCTCCAACAAAACTTTTTTGTTCACAGACAGATCATTTTGAAACTTGGTACACATATGTAAAACAGAAATCTAAGACCCTTTTGTTCATGTAAATTAAAAAAAATGAAAGAAAACGTGGAATTAATAGAAAACGGCATATAAGGGGTACTCTTAAAAAAGGCTTCTAGAGTCGCTAGGTATTGTTTTTACAAATCGAATGGTATGTCTCTCATTGCCGTAGCTTGAAAACTGTTGGAGTTATAATTTTTTTAAGATGGCGTTTTTTGGATTTTTAAATTGTTCAGGGGAGCAAAATAAAGTAAAATTCATTGAAAACAGAAGAATATGCCAGAAGAAGAATAAAAAGTCTTGATATTGTAGCCCAAGCTTTCTCATTGCCAATTATTTGCATTCAAGGTACCAGCACGCGTCTTTAGGCCTATTTATGTTTAATTTAACGTGAATAATAGACTATAAATGGGACTTTTTATATATAAATATACATATATAAAATATTCATTTTACATAACGGTAACTTTACAACTGCATTACACAAAAACTATTGCATGAACATCCATGGTAGTAGCTTTGTTAAACGCATCTTGTTTGTAGCTTTCAAACGAGTGCAAACACTTTGCAATTAACCTAAATAATGACATAAATAACATTTATTTGTAAATAATGATATAAAATGATCATTTTATAAAAGTTCAAGACGGCATTACACAAAAATGTATTGTACGTACATCTATGGTACCGTGAAATGGGCTAACTTTGACCACTTTTTTTTCAAAATGATACCATTTTTTTACTAGATAAGTTAAACTTAAATTGAAAATACAGGTCTATACTCTAGCTTTACTCACCATAAATTGCTAGCGCCTGCCTCTCATAGTTTTGATGTGATTTTAAAAAAAGTGATGGTCTTTGTTACCCCAGCTCTTGGGGTTTCTTTGACCGGGTGGTAAAATCAATTTTATTTTTTTTGGTAAAATAACTCCAAATAACTCCAGGTTGTGGTGCATTGTAGTAGAACTCTTCTAGTTACATATGCAAAAGACAAATTTTAGGAAAGTGTCATAGTTTGCAAATAGGGGGCACCGCCCCCCAATTTGTGAAATGTGACCACCTAATGGCAGCCGTGATGGGGTAACATTGACTGGTTTGGGAATTAAATTAAAATTACCATATATAAGACTCTGTAGAGTCTGAAACATAAAGAAAAAACATTAATAAGTGTATCAAACATAAAATATGTTATATAGGTACCTATGGTAATTTTAACTTAATTTCCAAGCCGGTCAATGTTACCCCGTCACAGCTGCCATTAGGTGGTCAAAGTTCCCCCATTGCGGGGCAGAGCCCCCCATTTGCAAACTATGACACTTTCCTAAAATTTGTCATTTGCATATGTAACTAGAAGAGTTCTACTACAATGCATCAAAACCTGGAGTTATTTTACAAAAAAAAAAAAATAAAAAATTGGAGAGGGTACTCTGACAGGCTTTAAATAATTGCTCTTTTTGGTGGGTCACATTATTAATTTTTTAACCTATTAGATATGCAAACTTTTTAAATCTTTCTATTGTGTTACATAGCCTCAGTATTAGGCCTTTGATGGCCATTGACAAAATTTTTTTATGTCAAATAGTTTTTGAGTTTTGGGGGTTTTTGTTAAAAAAACAAAAAGTGGTCAAAGTTACCCCGCCAGTCAAAGTAACCCCATTTCACAGTAGCAGCTTTGTTGAACGCATCTCGTTTGTAGCTTTCAAATGAGTGCTAACACTTTGTAATTAACAAGAGTAATGATCTATATATACAGATTTAATTCAAATAAATCTTTGTACATATTGTTAAAAAATGTTCATATATATATTTTTTAAATTGTCTTACACAAAAATTATAGCTCGCACAGACATGCAGTAAACTGCGTTAGACGCGCCTTTTTAGCAGCTACAAAATGAGTCAAGAAAACGGTAAAGCCACAATTTCCGATTTTTAGGGTAGCCGGTCGGCTTAATAGTATTAAATATTATTTAAAAACCAGCATGATACATACATAATATAAATTACAGAATAAAACTGTACGAAAGATTTTGGTGTAATGTTGTCAACCTCAGCCTGTTACTAGTGTCAACATGTTAGTTGTTACTTGTTAAGTTGTTACCAGTTACCACTAGGGTAACCCATACTAGTTCGGTTAGGTTAATTGCAATAAAGTTGCATTGATATGTTTTAAAAATGTTTTATTATCATTAAATTTTAATGAGTAAATCCCAATAGCAGAACAATAAATATTTAGAGATTTCCAATAATTTTGGCCATTGTAGCTAATGCGGCTACATTGTAGCGGCTAATGTAGCGCGCTACATTTTACTGTAGCGGTAGCGCCCGTTACAATCTAGTGGGTGTAGCGGTAGCGCCCGCTACATTTAGAGCATGTAGCGGTAGCAGTAGCGCCGCTACATTTCCAAGTAGCGCTGCCCAGCTCTGCCCGCCAGTCCCAAGTAGCCCCGGTTGATGGTATACAAATTAGGTCAATATGGCTTAATTACAGAGCGTAATTATACTATGTGATACAAAATATGAATATATATATTTTCAAGATAAGTCAATGGTCTGTCATTTATTTTTGCTTCATTAGAGCAATTATGGTTTCCAAATATGGGTGCGTTATGTTATGTCATGCGTACTTTGAAGTTTGAATGTGCAAAAATTATAACTATCATATGAAAATTGTTATGTAGGTTATCATAGCACGAATCGCAATAGAGTATCAAGATTGCAGTTTTGCCACCACCCTTCATTGAATTATCCCGCCTTTTTTCTAAAATTCAATAATCTCTCTTCCAGCAAAGTTTGCAAAATTCATTAGCTGCATAAAATACTCTCTGCTGTGGTGTTCGAGTTCCGGTTGACATGACATCTGTTTGCTTATTTGACACTAATTTTGTAAAGGTTGCTTCAGATAAATTAATCATTGCCATTCCCATGTTCCACCCTCAATTTGATGTAGCTAACAATATTGAATGGCATTATTCATACAAATCTGTATCTATTAAACTTTTACATTTTAAGATCTGATGGAAGCGGCGAGCTTCCCTAACAATATGAGGATGTATATAAAAACATTAATGATCTTGGAGCGGGCTTCACAAAAAAAACATTTCAACATGGCTATAATTAAATAAAGATCATTACTTGTAGTATAATAAACATCAGGGTTGGCAATGATTAAATCACTTGATTTTTTAATAAAAAATCATGATTTTTTCTATTTTTTCGATTTTTTTGATTTTTCATATATTTAAAAATATTGAGTGGCAGTCTTTAATTTATATTGAGGTATTGTTATTCATGGTTTAGTATAAATGTACTTTGAATGAGAAATTGATATAAAAACTTGTTGCCTTTAGTGTGTATTAGGTTCCAATAAATGGAATGTTTTTGGTACAGAGGCATCAAGAGTATGTAGCTAGCAGCTTAGCTTATTCTTATAAGACTATAAGTAGTCTTAACTGTTTGACTATTTGTTATATATTGATTACAATATACAATTTAAATGTGTTAGCTATCTTATACAGGGTGGGGCAGAACTGATTGAACAGTTTTGAGGTGAAATAAAAGAGTAATGTAGGTACATAAAGAAGAAAGTTTATTTTCCTCATGATTAGCATAACATACCATTTATTTATTCATTAAATCAAAATTTAAATACTTATGTTTTAAAAACAATATCAGGAAGATGGGGTTTGTTAGCTGCATCACACTGTTGGAGTTGTTAAGTTTCCTACAGCTCGTTCACACATATGGCGAGGTATGGCCATAACCTCTGCTGCAATGATCCGTTCCCTTAGCTGTGACAGGTAGGGTGTGAGGGCGACTTCTGAACTCCTTTCTTTTAGATGTCCCCAAAGAAAGAAATCGCAAATGCTCAAATCAGGTGACCTCACAGGCCACTGTAAATCACCCCTCAGAGACACCAGACCTACGGGAAACATGACAAAACATTGAGTGACATTCGAGCTGTGTGAGCTGTAGCCCCATCCTGCTGGAACCACACGTCTCTCAATGCTTCATTTTCAAAAATGTTTTCCATCATGGGCTGCAAGAAATTTTGCAACATTGAAGCATGGCAATTGGAATTCACTGCCATGGTTACTCCCTCCTCTGAGAATGACTCCAACAGTGTGTTGCTGCTAACGGCCCCCATCTTCCAGATATTTTAAAACATAAGTATTCTAAATGGTAGTATGTTATGCTAACCTCTAGGAAAATAAGCTTTCTTCTTTATGTACCTCCATTACTCTTTTATTTTACCTCAAAACTGCTCAATCGGTTCTGCTCCACCCTGTATATTGAGAGGTTGAGATTGTATTGAAACCTTGGCCTGTTGGCCATTATTGGAGGCAATAAGTGCCCTTTTTAGCCATCCTTTATGATCCATATACTGTTATTGTTAGTTGGCTAATTGCAACATAAAAAATAACACCTCAAAAAAGACAAAAAAGCTGAAAAAATCAAAAAATCAAATAAATAAAAAAAAATCATGAAAAATTAAAAAAATCATTGATTTTTGATTTAAAAAAAAAATAAAAAAAAATCACCAACCCTGATAAACATGAAGTTCCCCTATTAAAAAGTTATATTCCATTGGTCATCAAACTGATCAAAGTTCATATCAACTACGCGAGTCGAACGAACAATAATAAAATGTAAGAAATTTCCCGGACTCCGGGTTACTTCTGACTTCCGCTTGTCAGATACAGAACATACGGGTATCGTAAACTGTGGCTATTTTACATACGAAATGTAAAAATACCGTTTTCAGTGTTGCCATATGACTTTGGAGATAATTTCTTCCAAAATAAAATTATAGATTTCTCATTCACCAAATTTCCATTCCGTATCAAGAAAAATCATATATTATTGAAGGATAATTAAAGGCATACTGTAATGAGTATTGCGTCTGTTCCTCCACAAACTGCTCTTGTGCAGCATAGAATTGATGGCCGGGATTGCGCAAACTGCAGAAGTCAAGATTAAAGAACCACACCGCAAATCATTCACCGCCCATAACGCGCTCACGCCCCACTAATAAGTGCTAATTGCATAAAAAAATACAGGCACTGGAAGAAATCTATCATAATTATAAATTTTCATTTTTATTGCAATGATGAAGGTTAATTATAGAGGCAAACAACAAACATTAATAAAAATGAGAATAGCTTCAGAGGGACACATCACACTTGAAGTTGAATTCGTTCAGCGTTACTTGAAATCTACAGACGATGTTGCCATGCCATTCAGATGAAAACTGTGTCTAAATCAGAACTGTGTCGGACGGCTCCGCGGCCCGTGCCGAGTGCTGCGCGGCGTGGAATTGATGACCGTGATTTGCGCAAACGCCTGCGCAGAGAAAATATAATTAGATTGTTTTGCGCAGGAAATTTTCCCATTTATATACATCTTCCTGAGTGTGGAATGGTCCAAGTCATTGAAGTCACCCTGTCAATGGTCCAAGTCACCCTGTCAATGTTCCAAGTCACCTTGTCAATGGTCCAAGTCATTGAAGTCACCTTGCCAATGGTCCAACTCTGAGTCACCCTGTCAAATGTCAATGGTCTAAGTCAGTCACCCTGTCAAATGTCAATGCTCAATGGTCTAAGTCACCCTGTGCTATCAATGGTCAAAGTAATCCTGTCCTGTCCAATTTACCCTGTCAATGGTAAGTCACCCTGTCAATGGTCCAAGTTACCCTGTCAATAGTCCAAGTCACCCTGTCAACTTCCAAGTCACCCTGTCAAGGGTCCAAGATTTAGACCATTGATGGTCTAACTTCCACCATCAATTTCCTCCTCATTTTTTGAAATAATTTTTACTAATAATTTTATTAAAATAATAATTTGTTCCATTTTGAAAAATGGAAATAAATGATGGATTAGAATTGGTTCAAGGGTAATTGGTCAAATTTTTAAATTTTTAACCTATTAGATATGCAAACTTTTTAAATATTTCTATTGTGTTACGTACCTAGTCTCAGTATTAGGCCTTTATTGGCCATTGACAAAATTTTTCTATGTGAAATAGTTTTTGAGTTTTGGGGGTTTTTGTTAAAAAAAAAAGTGGTCAAAGTTACCCCAGGAGTCAGAGTAACCCCATTTCACAGTAATGATTTCCAAGCCAACTTCTTAATGATCTAAGTCACCCTGTCAATGGTCCAAGTCACCTTGTCAATGGTTCAAGCCACCTTGTCAATGATCCGTCCAAGTCATTGAAGTCACCCTGTCAATGGTCCAAGTCACCTTGTCAATGGTCCAAGTCATTGAAGTCACCTTGCCAATGGTCCAACTCCGAGTCACCCTGTCAAATGTCAATGGTCCAAGTCAGTCACCCTGACCCCTGTCAAATGTCAATGGTCCAAGTCAGCCACCCTGACCCCTGTCAAATGTCAATGGTCTAAGTCACCCTGTGCCTGTGCTATCAATGGTCAGAGTAATCCTGTCCTGTCAATGGTCCAAGTTACCTTGTCAATGACTCAATGGTAAGTCACCCTGGTGGTGGTTACGGGTTGAACTTTGAAGGTGAGGAAGCAGACACGTTGACCACTTGTTTCACCTGGACTCATCAATGATTAGTTATTTCAAGTTTCACCATATCTGGCCTCATTTCACTCTCACAGGTGACAACCTTCAGATTGTTGAGTTTTCACAATGAGAAGTGGCTGTCGCGTCCTCATTGCCAGAGGCCGCAGATGGTTTGCGGAGAATGAAATACAGATTTTTTGGTATCTTACTGTACTTCTTTTCAGTCCATCTTCACATGACGTGCTAAATGTTGCTTCGTCTACGCGTCACACCATTGTTTATCCCAGGAACAGGGATCGACGCTTCTCTAACCGCCTTCTTCTTCTTCTTTTCGGGATGTCCACACAGGGTAGACTTAAAGCCACAGGACAACCGCAACGATGACCGTTGGGCCTGAGAGCTTGTGTAGTTTTGGACCTCTTGGCATGGAGGTCAGACCACTTATTTTTGCTTTTGAAAAGTCAGTGGACGCAATGGCTGAGCGTTACAGCAAGCAAAAGAAAAGCAACACAGGGCATTAAAAATATCAAAAAGCAACACAGGGCATTAAAAATATCAAAAAGCAACACAGGGCATTAAAAATATCAAAAAGCAAAGGCCCTTCCTCATCAGAATTCAGCCCAGCATTTGGCCACAAAATTAGGTGGTCTAGTATAGGTACAATAACTTAGATCATACATCCCTCACACTTCTTAAGTTTTTAGGTCATACACCTACAGTTAGTTCATTTAGCCTACCTGACATTAAGAAAAAAAAA